>NC_091157.1:45041966-45199466 GCF_040958095.1 Procambarus clarkii
AATTTCCCTTTTCATTATATTTAGTATTATATATTATATATATATATATATATATATATATATATATATATATATATATATATATATATATATATATATATATATATATATATATATATATATATATAATTTTCCTCGTCCTCTAGGTACAGTTTCTAGTTCGTGTCTTGTTCCCTCGCTGTGTTACAATGTTCTTCTTCCTCTGGATATAATTCAATTGTGTCCATCTTGATGTGTTCTCAGGTAAAGCCAGGTGAAGCATTGCTGGCATTTGTGGGATTTCAGGAACTCTGACAAGCTCCAAGGAATTCTGGCGGGCTCTGGGGGACTCTGGCGTGCTCTGGGGGATTCTGTTGTACTCTATGTAACTCTGGCGTGCTCTAGGGAACTCTGGTGTGCTCTGGGGGACTCTGGTGTGCTCTGGGGAGCTCTGGTGTGCTCTGGGGGACTCTGGCGGGCTCTGGGGAACTCTGGCGGGCTCTGGGGAGCTCTAGCGTGCTCTATGTAACTCTGGTGTGCTCTAAAAATCTGTTGTGGGCTCACATTGCTCAACCTGTCCTCCTGAATAACACATCGCAGATTGGCGACAAAATCCCCCACGGATGAAATACGACGTACTATAACTCATATCGACTTACAAGCATTCACGTTTTCTGCGCTTAGATTCAACGGTTAGGTTGCGTTCCAGTGCTTTAGTACACCGTTTTCTGACCGTTGTGGCAACTCTAGAGAATGCGCTGTGCTTCGAGCGTGCGACTTTTGTTGCAAAGTGTTGCGAAATTAACATTTTATTCATATTAAAACAAAACAAAAATTATGGTAACATTGTTATTGCACATAATCCATAGACTTTTGTGGAATTTAGCGCGACGTTTCCGCGTAATTTAAATAATTTAATTCCTAAAAAATATATTGTAATCTTTTTAAAACACGTGTTTAAGTTTAACCTTCGGAGCGTATTATTGCATGTTGTTGTTCTGGGAAAATTTGTTTTAAAAATTGCATTATTATATTTTCCTGATTTTTCTCTGGCAAGGAAATTAAATACCTGAATCTCTCTGTTCTCTCTCGTTACCTTCGTGGTGGTCGAACTACAGAGAAATGATCGCTATGGCACACTTTTGGGAGACCCGGGCATCACCGGTGACTCTTGTTGATGAGTTCTTGTTGTTTGTCACACTCATCGACCCTGTAACCAGTCCTGGACGACCCTATAACCCGTCCTGGACGACCCTATAACCAGTCCTGGACGACCCAACCAGTTCTGGACGACCCTATAACCAGTCCTGGACGACCCAACCAGTCCTGGACGACCCTATAACCAGTCCTGGACGACCCTATAACCCGTCCTGGACGACCCTATAACCCGTCCTGGACGACCCAATAACCAGTCCTGGACGACCCTATAACCCGTCCTGGACGACCCTATAACCAGTCCTGGACGACCCAATAACCAGTCCTGGACGACCCTATAACCAGTCCTGGACGACCCAACCAGTTCTGGACGACCCAACCAGTCCTGGACGACCCAACCAGTTCTGGACGACCCTATAACCCGTCCTGGACGACCCAACCAGTAATGGACGACCCTATAACCCGTCCTGGACGACCCAACCAGTAATGGACGACCCTATAACCAGTCCTGGACGACCCAACCAGTCCTAGACGACCCTATAACCAGTCCTGGACGACCCAACCAGTCCTGGACCACCCTATAACCAGTCCTGGACGACCCAACCAGTCCTGGACCACCCTATAACCAGTCCTGGACGACCCAACCAGTCCTGGACGATCCTATAACCAGTCCTGGACGACCCAACCAGTCCTGGACCACCCTATAACCAGTCCTGGACGACCCAACCAGTCCTGGACGACCCTATAACCAGTCCTGGACGACCCAGCCAGTCCTGGACCACCCTATAACCAGTCCTGGACGACCCAACCAGTCCTGGACGACCCTATAACCAGTCCTGGACGACCCAACCAGTCCTGGACCACCCTATAACCAGTCCTGGACGACCCAACCAGTCCTGGACGACCCTATAACCAGTCCTGGACGACCCAACCAGTCCTGGACCACCCAAACAGTCGGGGTCGGCACCAGTGCCGATTTTCATGAAGTCTGAAATCAAGGGGGTTAATTATCCACTGTTTAATCAGTTTTCAGCACTTAATAAAATTAATAAAACTTTAGAAAGGGGTAGAGAGGGGAGAGGGAAGGAAAAAGGAGAGGGGAAAGTGATAAGAGTGGGGGGGGATGGGAAGGGGAAAGAGATGTTGATAGTAACAGGAGAGGAGAGGAGAGGAGAGAGAGAGAGAGAGAGAGAGAGAGAGAGAGAGAGAGAGAGAGAGAGAGAGAGAGAGAGAGAGAGAGAGAGAGAGGGTGGGAGAAGCAACGTGAAGGTGTGGTGGAGATAGGGAAGAGAAGAGATGCAAAAATTGAGCAGTGAGAGAGAAAGGGGGAGGGGATAGAGAGGGGTGGAGTTTGGAGAATAGGGGGGAAGAGAGGAAGATAGAGGAGAGGTGGAGAGTGAGACCCGGTCTCATCCGGGTACCGCATCTAATAACCACATCTAATAAGGGAGGGAAATTATGAAATTTTTGAAATCGTGAAAAGATTGACGTCATCTGCTCCTGAACGCACATGTGTGAAGCCACATGTGTGAAGCCACATGTGTGAAGCCACACTTGTGGAGCCAGTATTAACCTGTGTGGTTTCCTTGCCTTGCACTCTCACGTGATGAGAGATGCTGTCATAGATGCTCTATATTAATTTACGGCTCAGTAATTGTTACTTGGAAATTCCCTTGACTTTCATTCTCGTAACTTAAGAACTCCTCCCCCCCCCTCCTCTTCCCGGAGGTAAAAATACTACCTGATAACCTATCGTGTTTACAAGCAAAGTAATAATGAAAAGCAAAATAATCTAACGGAAATAACAAATTATTTATTCGAAGAAAACATGAATGATAAATTTGGATCATCAGCAAGCTCCATCTGCAGTTCATTTACTATTTCCATTCCATTCAATTCATGACACATGTCAGCACTGAAAGCTGAAATATAATTACACACTATTAACTCTTCCTGCATATAATAGCACCGTTGGATGGAACGTTATCCGGTGGAATAAATTTACAACAGAATGAACAATGTCTGATATTTACACATAATGTCACCAATGTTATGAATACCTCACAAAAGGACGCAACCCAAAAACAAAATGCATTTATATACCAAGTTGACTGCTAAATCCATTCAGATAGGTGATGTGATGCACGGCCTTCACACCTAGACACAACCCTTTATTGAACTCTTTTTCACACATTATTACGTTTAGCACCATACTCACGAGACCTGTCACCATACTCACGAGACCTGTCACCATACTCACGAGACCTGTCACCATACTCACGAGACCTGTCACCATACTCACGAGACCTGTCACCATACTCACGAGACCTCTCACCATACTCACGAGACCTGTCACCATACTCACGAGACCTGTCACCATACTCACGAGACCTGTCACCATACTCACGAGACCTGTCACCATACTCACGAGACCTCTCACCATACTCACGAGACCTCTCACCATACTCACGAGACCTGTCACCATACTCACGAGACCTGTCACCATACTCACGAGACCTGTCACCATACTCACGAGACCTGACACCATACTCACGAGACCTGTCACCATACTCACGAGACCTCTCACCATACTCACGAGACCTGTCACCATACTCACGAGACCTGTCACCATACTCACGAGACCTGTCACCATACTCACGAGACCTCTCACCATACTCACGAGACCTGTCACCATACTCACGAGACCTCTCACCATACTCACGAGACCTCTCACCATACGAGACCTGTCACCATACTCACGAGACCTGTCACCATACTCACGAGACCTGTCACCATACTCACGAGACCTGACACCATACTCACGAGACCTGTCACCATACTCACGAGACCTCTCACCATACTCACGAGACCTGTCACCATACTCACGAGACCTGTCACCATACTCACGAGACCTGTCACCATACTCACGAGACCTCTCACCATACTCACGAGACCTGTCACCATACTCACGAGACCTGTCACCATACTCACGAGACCTGACACCATACTCACGAGACCTGTCACCATACTCACGAGACCTCTCACCATACTCACGAGACCTGTCACCATACTCACGAGACCTGTCACCATACTCACGAGACCTGTCACCATACTCACGAGACCTCTCACCATACTCACGAGACCTCTCACCATACTCACGAGACCTGTCACCATACTCACGAGTCTTGGTCCCCACGATTCTTGGACTGAGCTAGACTGGCGATACCCACGATTCTTGGACTGAGTTGGACTGGTTTGGTATTAGGGTATTAGGATCAACACTATACCTTACTGTCCAAGTCAGCAAGTACAGTCCTGACCATAGTCCAGGGCTGAAGTAAATTCTCAGAGTATCTACATCCAAATTTAGAGAACACCTCTGGGGGTATACATGGCTTTCCGACCATCTGGTTCAGAAGAGGACCAGTACCTAGTTGGATGTGTCGACTCCTGTGCCTGAAGAACGTCCTTGTCAGTTCAGAATAAAGTCTTCCCGGTGATGTCTTTCCGTTGGTTGGAATTATGAGTTAACAGGTTACACGTGTGCTACTGGGGTATGAGTAACAGCTGAGGACTCAAGGAAGTAGTTCTGATATCTGTGTAGCAGCTGAGGTCGTCAAAGATATAAACCTAGGGTGTGACAACTGATGCTGATGTCACAGATGTAAGCCTAGTGTGTGACAACTGATGCTGATGTCACAGATGTAAGCCTAGTGTGTGACAACTGATGCTGATGTCACAGATGTAAGCCTAGAGTGTGACAACTGATGCTGATGTCACAGATGTAAGCCTAGTGTGTGACAACTGATGCTGATGTCACAGATGTAAGTCTAGAGTGTGCCAACTGCTGTCGCAAGAGTGTTTATCACGAGTGGCAGCAGAAGTCGTCACAGATGTGAGGCTGAGGAGTGACAGCTGTTGTCGCAAATGTATTTCTCGTGTATGAGAGTCAGCACAGGTCGGCACTGATGGCGGTGTGTGTGTGTGGAGGGTCCGGAGCGAGGAACAGGCAGCTGCAGTAACAAGGTCTCTCTTGATAACATCAGCCGTCGAGCTGATGTCAACAATATCAGCCTACTGTCCATCACCTCATGTTAGTGGGGCTGAGTTGTGTCACTTTGATGTGAGGGCTGGATGGTGATGAGTGAGGGTGGGATGGTGATGAGTGAGGGTGGGATGGTGATGAGTGAGGGTGGGATGGTGATGAGTGAGGGTGGGATGGTGATGAGTGAGAGTGGGATAGTGATGAGTGAGGATGGGATGGTAATATGTGAGTGGGATGATAAAATGTGTTAATATCTAAGAGATCCAGAGGAAATATGTGCTACTGTGAGCCGTAGCAACTGGCTGGAATACAGTCGAATCCCGGATGATAACGGCTGAAGAGTTACCCAAGAGTGGTGGTGTGTCAAGCAAACAACTGTACGTTAAAAAATTAACGAACGCATATACGCTTGCCAATGCCATTGTTTGCATAGGAGAGTGTGCACATGTGTCTGCTATTTGTTTGTGCCTGCAGGATCGAGCTGTTAACTCTTGAACCCCGGCTTTCTAATTGTCGGCTATCTAATGAACTGAATTACGAGACCTTTTCCTCTCTATGCAACACACACACACACACACACACACACACACACACACACACACACACACACACACACACACACACACACACACACACACACACACACTCCCACACACACACACTCACACACTCACACACACACACACACACACACACACACACACACACACACACACACACACACACACACACACACACAGGAGGACAGGAGGCCAGGCACAGGATACAGAATAGGTGATGAAGTACTTAATGAAACAGACAGAGAGAAAGATCTAGGAGTTGATATCACACCAAACCTGTCTCCTGAAGCCCACATAAAGAGAATAACGTCTGCGGCATATGCGAGGCTGGCTAACATCAGAACGGCGTTCAGGAACCTGTGTAAGGAATCATTCAGAATCTTGTACACCACATATGTAAGACCAATCCTGGAGTATGCGGCCCCAGCATGGAGCCCGTACCTTGTCAAGCACAAGACGAAGCTGGAAAAAGTCCAAAGGTATGCTACTAGACTAGTCCCAGAACTAAGAGGCATGAGTTATGAGGAAAGGCTGCGGGAAATGCACCTCACGACACTGGAAGACAGAAGAGTAAGGGGGGACATGATCACAACCTACAAAATCCTCAGGGGAATCGACCGGGTAAACAAGGATGAACTATTCAACACTGGTGGGACGCGAACAAGGGGACACAGGTGGAAGCTGAGTACCCAAATGAGCCACAGAGACGTTAGAAAGAACTTTTTTAGTGTCAGAGTAGTTAGTAAATGGAATGCATTAGGCAGTGATGTGGTGGAGGCTGACTCCATACACAGTTTCAAATGTAGATATGATAGAGCCCAATAGGCTCAGGAATCTGTACACCAGTTGATTGACGGTTGAGAGGCGGGACCAAAGAGCCAGAGCTCAAACCCCGCAAGCACAATTAGGTGAGTACAATTAGGTGAGTACACACACACACACACACATTCCCCCCAGGATGCAGCCTGAGGCTAAGATATGCATGTCATTGATCCTTGTGAAGTTTTTGAGTTGTTGGATATATATATATATCCCAGGATGTCGTGAAACATCTCACTTATGGGCTAATAGGCCTACTGCAGCTTAAAAAATATCCTATGTTTTCCTAATGGGCCTATTGGCCCACCAGTCACGTGCTTCACCTTCACCTGAAGCCCGGCTATGTATCAGTCAGCACAAAATCGTGTAATCACGTGAACTCTGCCTTTGACGATGTTGACAAAAGTCATCTAAACGTCTCTCTTAGCGTGACGCCATAATCAAAATGTTCAACTTCTTTCTCAAGTAAAGAAAAAATAAGAAGATACGTGCTAGGAACATTGATCTCACTCCTTTTTGACATGTGAATATATTTCACCACAGTTTATTCACATATTTTGTCTTCGTTAAGAGATATTTTAAATTGTTCTTTAGCTTTCGGATGCTGCCGATATTTCGTATAGCCTTTCTGCGTCCCGTCTAACTCCTGTCTGTTTTCTCCTCACTTCTCTGAAATGGCTCCCGTTCCCTTCTGTCAATCAATGTCTAAACTTCCTACAAGTTCTGTTTTTTCGTTTTGCTTCGATGAACCGTCAATACACACACACACATTTTATATATATATATATATATATATATATATATATATATATATATATATATATATATATATATATATATATATATATATATATATATGCATGCGTGTGGCTCCCTTCACCATTCTCACACACAGCCGATTCCCACTAACACAAACAATTGGTTCCCTTCACAGCCATGACACAGCTTTCATCACTCATTACTCTTATACACCTGCTCCCCTCACTGCACTCACACAGCTGACTGCCCCTCACAATGCTGGCTCTCCTCACTACCCCTCATACAGCTGCCTTCCTCCCACTACCCCTCACTGTTTCCCTCTGACATGTCAGTTAAAATTAAAATTCCTCAAGTATTCAAATGTCAACTACCCTTCAAGCCACCGAGGGGAGGGGGGGAGAGGGGAAGAGAGAAGGGTATAGAGGGATGGGGAAGGGTATAGAGAGATGAAGTGAGGGAACAGAGGAAAAATATGGGAGGTTTCATTTGGAGGAGGAAGGGGTCGGCATATAAGTAGGAGAAAGGGAAGGGTACAGAGAGGAAGGAGAGAGTACGGAGAGGAAGGGGAGGGTACAGCACTGTGAGGAACATGGCTGAAAGCTGAGGAATTTAACTGGAAATGAAGAGGGGCCAGCAGGATATAACTTGAGAGGAGGCACATTCCTGGGAGTAGAAGGAAGGATGTGGGTCATCTCTAGAAGTAGACCAATCTATGTGGAACATGTTATTTTCAACATCCTTGAAAGCGAAGGAAAATGTGAAGCATCCTTTGCACGTGAAAGGATGTTAGTGGAATATCCATCTATGTGGAAGGAGTTACGTGAAACATTCCTAGAAATGGAGAGTGCAGTGGGTGGTATGGAGATTGACGCTGTTACAACACGGGCAGCCCGGTACATACCCCTATCTCCATCACCCCGTCTCTCCCCTCTCCCCATCGCCCCGTCTCTCCCCTCTCCCCATCATGTGTTTCTCCCCTCTCCTCTTTTTCCATAGCCTTCCCTCTTCCGGCTCCCTCTTTTTGCTTCCTGCCCTACTTTCTAACCTCCTCATTTGACTCTCCCCTTGTGTGCATTACCACTCCCCAACACCTTCTCCCCATCTCCCTACCCTCACACCCACTCAAACGCCCCCATCTAAATTCTCATTTCCACATTAGTGCTCACATTCTCTCTCTCTCTCTCACACACTCGCCGCTCCAGCCTACTGCCGGATGATCCCTACTTCCCCCAATCCCCAGTTCATTCCCAATTACATCCACGACCCCACTCACCCCCCATTTAACCCCTACCCCCCCCCCCCCTTTCACTGTACAAGACTCACGAGATTTAAATCATCAACACCATTATCATTCTCATCAACAGCGTCACTATCAACACCATAACCATTATCACTACAAAAGATCTTAATTTCTTAGTTTAGAAATATTTCCTATTTCTGTTTCCCCTCCAGAATATTTCCTATCATTCCAAGAGAATGCTTTGAGGGTTGTGATTCTGGTCACTACAAGGGACTATAATATATTTCTTATTAAAGATTAACTCACGTTTTACGCCTTTAATGAAAGCTTGGAGCCGAAATGAAATTGGCATTTTGTTCACAATATATAACATTATACGTTTTCAGAACAGTCCCAAGGTTTTATGCGCAAATAATTTCATCTCTTTTTACGAAGTGTAGCGGGATTTAGCACCACTTTAGACTTTAGTCGTGCATGTGTAAACAGTTGCTCCTGCCCCCTAAAGACTTTCATTCCGTCACACACATTTCTTGAAGACTTTTCTGTTGATATTTTTATTGTTTACATAATTGCCTTTCGATTTATTTCTTAAACAAAATTCTGTTTAAGAAATCGTTTTGTTTTAGAAATGATTCAATATAAATTAAGAAATCTTATATTTTTCTCAACACTCCACATGCAACAATTTCCTCACCCAGACTTACTTGCATTGATGCAAACTCTCCACTTTTTTTTCAATAACCAAGGCCCTCATTCAACTCAGGATAACCTATCCAGAACCACAACTTTCAGAGAGCCTAGAGAAAAGCACAGTATAAAAAAGCTTTTCTAAATTTTAGGAACAAAAATCACCAATTTCTGCAAAAGCTACTTTTATGAAACGATATTAGGTGCAGGCGAAGGCCAAAATTATGTACAGATTTGATATGAGTTATCAAAATCAATATAAATATAGGTATGAGTGTATTCAATACACAGAGTGTTGCATCAATGAGCAAATTCTTAGGAGCCGTGATGTGGGTTCGAACCTGTGTATTGGGTATTCCCAGACGGTCTAGACAACTGTGCCATGATATAGTTTCTTTTGACCATGTCGTGTCACAGTCGTCTAGACCGTGTGCATGAAAACACTCACCGTATAGATTCGAACCCACATCACGGCTCCTGTCGACTTGCTCACTGTATTCACTGTTACATATATACAAATATCATCAATTAGTTATATTTGTTTAAGCAATACTTTATGTTCTTGGAAGCACATTCCAAGTACAACGTTAATTCACAGCATTTTTAAATGACCAAACTGCTTTCGTTAATTCAAATTTGCAGTAATAACAACACGAACAACGATGCAAGTGGAGGCGGTGAAGACATAACAGGAAGTGCGACCACTCCGGGTGGTGTAGGAGCCCGGGTCACATTACTGCCTGTTTGTACAAGAACGCTGCCGCCTCGTAAACAAAATTTTTTCTGTTTACTTTTCTGAAACTCGTAAACGTGAAATTTTTGTTCGGTAGATTTGGGGTTTCAGGAGGGCTCTCCTTGCCGTTGATCAGCCTGGCAAGTCTAGCACTGCTGCTCAGCTGGGCATGCTTCGCCGTTACGCAACTCGGCACGCCTCACCGTTACGCAGTTGGGCACGCCTCGCCGTTACACAGTTGGGCACGCCTCGCCGTTACGCAGCTGGGCACGCCTCGCTGTTACGCAGCTGGGCACGCCTCGCTGTTACGCAGCTGGGCACGCCTCACCGTTACGCAACTGGGCACGCCTCACCGTTATACAGCTGGGCACGCCTCGCCGTTACGCAGCTGGGCACGCCTCGCCGTTACGCAACTGGGCACGCCTCGCCACACAACACCTCACCCGACATACAACAAACAGATAATCGAAAAATCAAATCAACTATTTAAACGAAAAATGTTGCCTACAACAGCCTCCACCTTCAACGCGTACCTGAAGGCCAAACACAGGAAAAATATATAACAGAGAAGTAGAAGAGAGCAGATAGGTACACGCCAGAGATAAACAGATAATTTATCAAACACAATCACAATTGGTAGCCGGTGAAGTGAGAGGATACGAGGGGAAGTTAGTGCCGATTGTGAGAGTGGGTCGTGAGGCACTGGATGCTCTGCTCCCACAATAACACGAGGGGGAACAGCTAGTGGGGTGGGACGCTGGATGCCCTGGAAACACAAACCGAAACTGTCTCTATTTTCCGCTTGTTACAACTTGTAATAAAGTTGTTACATCTTGGATTAACGTGTTTATGACGTATTAGAACGTTGTTACAACTTGCTATATTGGTTGTTATAACTGGTTAGATGTTAAAACTTGTTCGAACGTTGTACCAACGTCGTAGTTTTGGTGTGTGTTTGGCGGGTAGCTACCCAGCTTGTGGGGTGGGTAGCTGGATAGTTGGCGTAGTTGGTGGAAGCGGCAGCTGGTGTACAGGATGTAGAAACAGCTGGCGGAGTGGGTGGACAGCTGATGGGTTGGGTAGACAGCTGGTGGAGTGGTTGGAGAGACAGTTGGTGTAATGAGTGAAGCAAGAATATGTAGGGTGGGTGCACCGGACCTTAAAAAGAGGCCTTACTGCCATCTTCATGAAAGATTCCATCCTCCTCCAATGGTTGTTGATCACAGAGGAGCATCGCCTTCGTTATGCTTACAAAACACTTGTAAACCACAAAGGTTCAGTTGTGTGTGTGTGATGCTAGACATTGCATCAAGAAAACTCTAAGGTAGCATGGTTTTGTAACACGTGTGTGTGTGTGTGTGTGTGTGTGTGTGTGTGTGTGTGTGTGTGTGTGTGTGTGTGTGTGTGTGTGTGTGTGTGTGTGTGTGTGTGTGTGGGTTTGTGTGTGTGTGGGTTTGTGATAGTCGGTGGTCAAATTCAATAACTCCCAGCCCCTTCGTTCCTTGTCATATTTGCTTTAAAACTACGGACATATGTAGCCTCTACGATTTTCCCTATTTCTAAGCCGTTTCTGTTTCCCCCAATTTCTCGATCTTTATTTTGTATCCTATTTCTCAGCCGTATATTATAGCTAAATTGCTTTTCTTCTAGCACCGTTGTATTCTTTCTCGATATACCATATCTGTATTTTGTAGTAGAGGCTACGAGTTATTGCTGCACGCTCTAGCACTGGTTTTACATATGTTATAGATAGCGATTTGATGACATCTTTGTCCTAATTTCATTACGTTACCCTGAAATTGGCAGCTTTACATATGCTGCTGGTATGGTTATGTCTATGTTTACCTCCGGAGTTAGTTCATAGTTCAGCGCTATATATTCATTCAGTCCTTTTCTCCAACACCAGAGAGATACTTCTTTTCAATGTGCATTTTTGTTACTTTTTCAGACCTACTTTAACTATTCCTATTATTCTTTCAATTACATTTGTTTATGTCGAAATCTAGTAACCACTTGTCACTCGTCTTAACTCATTTTCGAGCAGTTCACACGCAGGAATGTGCACAAGCGCGTTCCTGAATGTGTTTTGTGCGTGCGTGTGCGTGCGTGTGCGTGCGAGAGCCCAAGTGGTGCATATGTTCCCTGACGATTTTTGTTCTTCTTTTTTGCATGTTAACGCTCAATAATTTGGGTTACACACACACACACACACACACACACACACACACACACACACACACACACACATGTCTTGGTGCTGGGCTTCACTACTGTGATCTCGGAAAACATTAAACAGATTTGGTTAGGAACCGATTCCCTCAGCCAGTGAACAAGTTTGTTTACATACTGTAGTTCATGGAGTTAACTCACTTTAATAAAAATGAGAGCAGGCTTGAATCCTTTAAAAAAAGGATTCGAATATAAATATCCGTATGAACTTTAGAAAACCTATATAACCTAAAATTCATGATACTATCTGGGAAATTTTGTTGGGGACAGCGAATATTTCCGACACATATACTCTTGTGGAGGACAGTTGGAGGGTACTGGATGAACATAGGACTCACCACCTTTCAAAACTTATAACGCAATTGTTCGTAGAGTGGGCATAATACTTGGCGGGCCATGGTTCGAACCTTTTTGAAGTTATTGGTGGCAATAATGATGGTGTGTAAGGAATAAGGGGAAGATTAAGAGTTCTCACAAAAATTAGAGGTTAAAAAATCTTGCGATTATTTGTCGAAAATTGAAACAAGAAATTAATAAATTTTCAAGTTAAGAGTATTTTAGTTGCGAACTTATAAAAAGCTAAATATATCAAAAACCGGCGTTTAGAGCGGAATGGCTTCCCCCTGGGCAGTATGGATGACAGGAAGAGAAACTGTGACAGGGAAATTCGTCAGATCGAATTTGCACCCTGTCTATTAAATGTCTATCAGAGATCGCTGACAGTTCTCCCTTATCACCCACACTTCTCTTAAAAGGTATTTTGCCACCGGAAGCGGCGCAGAAGTGAGCCTGCCTTTAAATGTTAAGCATTGTACATCAAGTTTCATAAGTACATAATAATAAAAAAGAAAGTACAGTTTCATTTGTTCTGTCAATACAGCTTCTAGACAGCAGGTACTTTCTCATGATGTGCCTGGAAAGTTACTTTCTAAGAAATAGTAGAAAGTTCAGTTACAAAGGGTTGATGTTCCATGAAGTGTTTTGTATATTAGAGCAGACATTGAAGTTCTCTTTCACATTAATTTTTAACTCACGGTGCAAATATTGGCAACTCTTTTACATAAAACATTCTAAACAAATGCTAAAATTAATCTCAGTGACTTATTGATAATTTCACTGATCATTTATATAGTAAAGATAATGAGGGCAGAATTGATGATCTCATTACGACCTTGACTCATTGATTCATCTCATTAAGACCTCGATTCACTGATTCATCTGATTAAGACCTTGATTCATTGATTCATCTCATTAAGACCTTGATTCATTGATTCATCTTATTAAAGACTTCTGTTCATTGAGTCATCTCATTAAGACCTTGATTCATCTCATTAAGACCTTGATTCATCTCATTAAGACCTTGATTCATCTCATTAAGACCTTGATTCATTGGTTCACCTCACTAAGACCTTGCTGTTGCTTGTGCTGCAGGTGTCGTGGATCCGTCACCGGGACCTGCACGTGCTGACGGTGAGCTCCTTCACCTTCACTAACGACGAGAGGTTCTCGGCCCACCGGGATCCCGCCACAGGTGACTGGGTCTTGGTGTTGCGGCGGCCGCTGCCCTCAGACTCAGGATTTTACGAGTGTTCCATCTCCACCAAGCCCGTCACCACTATTAGTGTCAAGCTCGATGTTGTTGGTGAGTATCTTGTGAGTTCTGGTGTTGAGGGAGGAGCGTCCCCAGTCAGTGTGGAGGACTGAGAGGACCAGGCATGTGAGTTCTGGTGTTGTGGGAGGAGCGTCGCCAGTCAGTGTGGAGGACTGAGAGGACCAGGCATGTGAGTTCTGGTGTTGTGGGAGGAGCGTCGCCAGTCAGTGTGGAGGACTGAGAGGACCAGGCATGTGAGTTCTGGTGTTGTGGGAGGAGCGTCGCCAGTCAGTGTGGAGGACTGAGAGGACCAGGCATGTGAGTTCTGGTGTTGTGGGAGGAGCGTCGCCAGTCAGTGTGGAGGACTGAGAGGACCAGGCATGTGAGTTCTGGTGTTGAGGGAGGAGCGTCGCCAGTCAGTGTGGAGGACTGAGAGGACCAGGCATGTGAGTTCTGGTGTTGTGGGAGGAGCGTCGCCTGTCAGTGTGGAGGACTGAGAGGACCAGGCATGTGAGTTCTGGTGTTGTGGGAGGAGCGTCGCCAGTCAGTGTGGAGGACTGAGAGGACCAGGCATGTGAGTTCTGGTGTTGTGGGAGGAGCGTCGCCTGTCAGTGTGGAGGACTGAGAGGACCAGGCATGTGAGTTCTGGTGTTGTGGGAGGAGCGTCGCCTGTCAGTGTGGAGGACTGAGAGGACCAGGCATGTGAGTTCTGGTGTTGTGGGAGGAGCGTCGCCTGTCAGTGTGGAGGACTGAGAGGACCAGGCATGTGAGTTCTGGTGTTGTGGGAGGAGCGTCGCCTGTCAGTGTGGAGGACTGAGAGGACCAGGCATGTGAGTTCTGGTGTTGTGGGAGGAGCGTCGCCTGTCAGTGTGGAGGACTGAGAGGACCAGGCATGTGAGTTCTGGTGTTGTGGGAGGAGCGTCGCCAGTCAGTGTGGAGGACTGAGAGGACCAGGCATGTGAGTTCTGGTGTTGTGGGAGGAGCGTCGCCAGTCAGTGTGGAGGACTGAGAGGACCAGGCATGTGAGTTCTGGTGTTGAGGGAGGAGCGTCGCCAGTCAGTGTGGAGGACTGAGAGGACCAGGCATGTGAGTTCTGGTGTTGTGGGAGGAGCGTCGCCAGTCAGTGTGGAGGACTGAGAGGACCAGGCATGTGAGTTCTGGTGTTGTGGGAGGAGCGTCGCCAGTCAGTGTGGAGGACTGAGAGGACCAGGCATGTGAGTTCTGGTGTTGAGGGAGGAGCGTCGCCAGTCAGTGTGGGGGACTGAGAGGACCAGGCATGTGAGTTCTGGTGTTGTGGGAGGAGCGTCGCCAGTCAGTGTGGAGGACTGAGAGGACCAGGCATGTGAGTTCTGGTGTTGTGGGAGGAGCGTCGCCAGTCAGTGTGGGGGACTGAGAGGACCAGGCATGTGAGTTCTGGTGTTGTGGGAGGAGCGTCGCCAGTCAGTGTGGAGGACTGAGAGGACCAGGCATGTGAGTTCTGGTGTTGTGGGAGGAGCGTCGCCAGTCAGTGTGGGGGACTGAGAGGACCAGGCATGTGAGTTCTGGTGTTGTGGGAGGAGCGTCGCCAGTCAGTGTGGAGGACTGAGAGGACCAGGCATGTGAGTTCTGGTGTTGTGGGAGGAGCGTCGCCAGTCAGTGTGGAGGACTGAGAGGACCAGGCACAAGGATTATAAGGTTTTAGGCTCTCTGAAGTTTGTTTTTGTGTGGTGTTACAGTTTTATATGTGATGCGTGACTTGTTTATGGTATTTATTCAAGTGTGATGTCATATGGTGTCCGTTTTAACAGCTTTACATGCACATTCTCTCTCTCTCTCTCACACACACACACACACACATGCCGAAGATAAAGGCGTGATAATTTAGGAAATTAAGGGATGACCTGGAAATTGAAGGACGAACAAGTTACTACTAGCATGAACTAGGTCATCTCCGGTACAAGGTCATGACTGGGATCAAGGGTAGAACGAGGTCATGAACGAGGTCAACAGTGTTCATGACAATAGGTGATTCACAAGAGAGGAGTCTTAAGTGATATCCTACATCATCTGACTCTTGAAAAATTCTGCATCTCGCAGGAAAACTGTTGACATTCTTGGTTGAATATCCTGGTGACTGTTGGTAACAGACCTGGTGAACATCCTGTTTTTAATCACGGTGACAGTCCTGATAAATGACGTTTGTCATTTGTCGTTTAAATGGTGTTGATCTTAATGACTGCCATTGTACCCGTCGTGGTGTCTTAGTGAATGATCACCCTTCCATAATCCTTGTTACAGAGAAGTGATTTACCTGTTGGTCTGGGGCAGTACTCACGTCTCAAACACTCGCTCTCAGCATACATAGAAACAGACAGCAGTTGAAACATAAACAATAACCTAACAATACTGTTGATAAAATATATACAAAAAATACAAAATACAGACTTTATTAGCGATGATAGTTGCATAGTAACCAGAAAATAAACGAATTTCTGGATAACGGAGAAAACTTATAAATTGAAGACGAATAAAAGGGGATGTTAATGCAATTGGAGAAGGGGAAGGAAGAACCTAATAACATCAGAAGAGGGAGAACAGACACTAATAACAGTGCGAAAAGGGGGCTGAAAGTGTGAACTTTCTTCAGTGGAGGAATTTTTGTAGAGTTTTGGGAATAAAGAATAGTGTCTTACTGTTAAAAAAAAATGTACTTAAGTCTAGTAAATGGAGTATGAAGCGAGCAACACTGTGGGTGGCGTTGGATTGGCGGTCGGTTAAAGACTGATAAATTTATTAACGAAATACAGGTAAGGGAGCTCGTTACTCTGTGCGAGTGATAAGAGTATTAGATCACCACAATAGCAGAGTCTCTCGCGAGACGTCTGTGAAAACAAAATTTCTCTCTCGCCAACGGGTGTTTGATAACACATTGCGCTGTAATTCATGGGGATAGATTAGCTAAGTTGACCAGACCACACACAAGAAAGTGAAGGGACGACGACGTTTCGGTCCGTCCTGGACCATTCTCAAGTCGATTGTGTTAATAGTTTCTATGTAAATTTAACAAAGATATTCGCAATTTAGAATAAATTCACACTAGACCAAATTTACTAAGCTAAGCAACAATGGGCCACCTGAAGGATACAAGGGTCAGTTAATAAATGAGACCCACTAACCAGAAGATCTATACCTGCATACTTATCCTGCAATCCAACCCACCAGTAAACATGCATCTGCTTTGGCACAGGCACCCTGAGAGTGCCACCATCTGCTGAACTCTGATTAAGTTCCTACTGGGCTCTATCCCGTCTCTTCAAGCATCGTTGACTTCCTACGAACCCAGCATTTCTGTAATGGGGTAGGGGAAACTCTGAACTCCCAATGACCAGGCGAGCAGTTAAGTACCTCTGGACCAAGGATATGTTCCATCCTCTGAACGGGTGATTCTCAACGTGGACCGTATGCATCTCCCTGTCCCTCCCGAAGTGCTCTCTCCTGTGTGTATAAGATCCATGGGCGCTTTAGGGACTTAAAAAAAAACTTAAAATCAAAACATTGGAACCACGTTGGAACATATACTCACAAGATCATATTGGAACAAATGCATACACACACACACACACACACACACACACACACACACACACACACACACACACACACACACACACACACACACACATTAGGTGAGTACACACTGGTGGATAGCGCGCAGGACTCGTAATTCTGTGGCGCGGGTTCGATTCCCACACGAGGCAGAAAGAAATGGGCAAAGTTTCTTTCACCCTAAGTGCCCCTGTTACCTAGCAGTAAATAGGTACCTGGGAGTTAGTCAGCTGTAACGGGCTGCTTCCTGGGGTGTGTGTGTGTGGTGTGAAAAAAAAAGAAAAAAAGTAGTTAGTAAACAGTTGATTGACAGTTGAGAGGCGGGCCGAAAGAGCAAAGCTCAACCCCCGCAAAACACAACTAGTAAACACACACACACACACACACACACACACACACACACACACACACACACACACACACACACACACACACACAAAACGGTTTTTGAATAGTGAATTTATTCTTAATTGGGGATATCTTTGTTAAATTACCATAGAAACTATTACTTAAACCCATTCAATCATTTCACTGATCATCTTGCTGAATCCTGTCTATGAAAATAAACCTGAATCCTCGAATTCATCCTAAATTTGAAACTGTAGTTCAGAACCTATATCTGAAACTTTACTCTGATACTAAACCTTACTTAAATAATACACTTGAACCTTTACTCTGATCGTAAACCTGGATTCTTATTTTAATTCCATACCTGAACCACTGGGTCTGATTCTGTATTGAATTCTAAATATGATCTTATACATGAACCCCTTGCTCTGATCCCAAACTTGATTCCTGGTTCTAATTCTACTCCTGAACCTTAACTCTGATCCTAAACCAGGACCTGTGGCCGTGATGATGAACCTTAATCTAATCTGTAATCCTAAATATTAACCATTGGCTCTGATCCTAGACCTGAACCCTGGCTCTGATCCCACACCTGAACACTAACTCAGATCCCACACCTAGACCCCTGGCTCTGATCCCACACCTGGACCCTTGACTCTGATCCCACACCTGGACCCTGGCTCTGATCCCACACCTGGACCACTGACTTCGATCCCACACCTGAACCCCTGACTCTGATCCCACACCTGGACCCTGACTCCGATCCCACACCTGGACCATGGCTCTGATCCCACACCTGGACCCTGACTCTGATCCCACACCTGGACCCCTAACTCTGATCCCACACCTGGACCCTGACTCTGATCCCACACCTAGACCCTGGCTCTGATCCCACACCCGTATACTGGCTCGGATCCCACACCTAAACCCTGGCTTCGACCGAGAATCAGAATTTCCTCCATCCCTCAGTTCGTCGTCTCGTGTGGTCCACAATGGGATGATTGATGGTTGCAACAACAATATATCAAACTGTCTAGTTCCATTATTCTCTCTTCTTGTTGTTTTGGCTGCTGTTGAAGTAATCATTAATCCCATTACCAACAGGTCCGTCCTCAGGTAACTTAACATGGGGCAGTCTTAGTTCGAATTTTAGGTTAGTGTGCTAGAACGTATAAGATGAACAGGCTGTTTATATTATTTTATGGTCAGAATCAGTTTTGTCCAAGATAATTCACATATATTTTGTCGGTGGAACGTAAATAGTACACTAACCATCCGTTGACTACCAGGGAACACATAAGAATAATGGACTGATAATACACACAAAAGACTC
The DNA here is from genome assembly GCF_040958095.1 of Procambarus clarkii. Lineage (NCBI taxonomy): Eukaryota > Metazoa > Arthropoda > Malacostraca > Decapoda > Cambaridae > Procambarus > Procambarus clarkii. The sequence continues at coordinate 45,061,030 of NC_091157.1, forward strand.
GTGGACTGCAATGGTACACAAACACACACAAGACTTGTCCTCCAATAGTGTACACACACACACACACACACGCGCGCACACATAAAACTTGTACTCCAACAGTACTCACACGTCTCATGGACTCTCATTTCAGACAGACGACTGTGCATAAGTCTTCCTTAAACTGCTGCTTTCACCCCCAGAACAAGAATTTATATCTCTGTTATTGTGCAAAAAGTTTGCAAACTTTGCACGCTAAAAAGTGTCACTTTTGCAGCTGTTACTCCTCGTTAAAACAATGAACATCAGATTAATCATTCGTCCTAACTTTCGGATCTCTATAGCTAATATCCGAAAAAAACCACGAGTAAAACAAACAAAATTTCAAACTTGAAACTCAAGCAGAAAAATCTTGAGAAATATGAAAATTTCTGTAACTAATTTTCTACTCCTTGAAATATTAACATGAAACTATGAAGTCAAATATTACACAAACTCTTTTTACTGTACACGTCCTGGAAAAAAATGAAACCACCAGCGGTGAAGTCTAATAATTGGCTACAGGCTAATTTTTCAAAGTGAAAAAAAAGTTTATCCAATTTAAATGGCAGTGTGTATGATACCTTAAATCTAGAATTATTTGCACTGAGCTTAATTTAGATGAATATAAAGTCATCATTTAATTTAGATGAATTTATCTCGAAAGATAAAATGTGTCAGATGTAATGGAATTTTTGCATATTAGGATTATCCTGCCTGGCGCTGTCGGCCCTTTCCAACTTTGCATGAAATAGTGAAGACACGGAGAAATAAAAGAGCAGAAAGAATCAACAGTACTGGGAATGTCGGGAGGAGAGAGGGAGAGGAATGTTGGATGGGAGGGGAAGACTGAAAAAGGAGAGAGAGAGAGAGAGAGAGAGAGAGAGAGAGAGAGAGAGAGAGAGAGAGAGAGAGAGAGAGAGAGAGAGAGAGAGAGAGAGAGAGAGAGAGATTACTAAGTTGAGCCAAGAAAACTTCAACACAAAATCCGGTGAGATCCCTATCACCCATCCTTCACAGGCTCCGGAGCGCCATTCTTCTTCATCAGAGCGGGAATGTCAACAAAAAAAGGCGTTGGAGAAGCCTTGGCGAGCCCGCCCATATTTATCGCGGCGAGGGTGTCCTGGGTTGGTATCCCGGCGTGTAACGACCGCTGCTTGGTATCTTAGGTGGGGTCGTGTCCGTTCCAGTTTACTTGTAGTGACTTGTTTGGTGAGTTCTCCCACCTTCCGTTTTCTGCGACGTAACTGTTAATTCATCACACGGATTGTTATGGTTTGTTCTTCCACTTTGCAGACGAGGAGTCACAATAACGTGGCTGAAATATGTTAACCAAACCACACACTAGGAGGGACTAGTGAAGGGACGACGACGTTTCGGTCCGTCCAGGACCCTTCTCAAGTCGATTGTTAGAAGTGACTTGAGAATGGTCCTGGACGGACCGAAACGTCGTCGCCCTTTCACTTTTTAGTGTGTGGTTTGGTCAACCTCTTCCACTTTTGTTCATGTTTTTGTTTTGCGCAGCTGTGTCGTATTCATCATTAAACAACTAATTAAAGACAACATTGCTTTACAAAAGAACAATTATGTTTGATCAATTGACTTCTTGCCAAGCATATTCGAAGCAGAACACAATATCTAAAGATTACGATATTTATGCCTAGAGGTAATAAGGTTTTTGGCACAGTTCCTCACGAGATTGATATTGGAGGAAGAGGTGCGAAAATATATTGGGCCTCTTAAAACTTGATCAGTAAATATTTACTACGCAGCACACTACCTTGACCTTGAGGTTACCTTGAGGTACTTCCGGGGCTTAGCGTCCCCGCGGCCCGGTCGTCGACCAGGCCTCTTGGTTGCCGGACTGATCAACCAGGCTGTTGGACGCGGCTGCTCGCAGCCTGACGTATGAGTCACAGCCTGGTTGTGACACTAGGGTCCATCAACGGTACACTGTCATGAGGGGAACGAGGGGAACTCCAGTGTCATTGGAGTTCCTCAGAACTATGTCAAGTAACTTTTTTCACCCAGCCACTTGGGGTGAACGGTCTCGCTTCATGCAGGTCGGAGTTCAATCCCCGATCGTCCAAGTGGTTGGGTACCATTCCTTCTCCCCGTCCCATCCCAAATCCATTTCCAGACCCCCTTCCCAGTGCTATATAGTCGTAATGACTTGGTGCTTCCCCCTTGATAGTTCCTTCCTTCCCTCGTATACATAAATGATTTAGATACAGGAATGAACTTCAGCGTCAGTCAATTTGCTGATAACCCTATAACGGTTGATTAAGTCAGAATGTGACCCAGAAACGTTAAATTTCATTTTACTTTTCAAATAGACAAAAATTGGCAGATACAGTTCAATGCTAATGCTTTGGGTTCTATGCCTAGGTAACGAAAACAGAGTTATCATACGCCAGCTACACAATGCTGAAAATGCAAATTCAAATTGGGAAAATGATGGTGCACTTCAGAGTGTAGTGTTGGACAGTCTGCCGTGCAACAGACGCCAGGTGGAGAGGAACTATTGCAACCTGAGGTCGTGTTTGTGCCAGACGAAGTCAGCCGTGCTGATGATTCATTGCACATACGTTAAGATAGATGTTGGTCTCAATTTTCTGCACGTCTGATATTTCAGTCGAATTCGTCAGAGTAAATGAATGAGCTGCTTTTTTTCTAGTCTTGAATTGTTGAATGCTTCGGTCTACTGAATTAGCAGGCAGGGAAGGAAACTATCAGGGAAGGCGCCAAGCCATTACTACTATATAGCACTTGGAAAGGACTAGGATAAGGATTTGAGATGGGACGGGAGAGAAGGAATGGAGCCCAGCCACTTGGACGGTCGGGGATTGAACGCCGACCTGCACGAAGCGAGACCGTCCTGCCCAAGAGCTTAGGCATGAGGTACTAGATTGTTTCGTGGTGTTCTTAGCTCTCATGGTTCGGTTGTTAATTACCGGATCTCAGTCAAGAGCGCAAAACACGATTCTGGAGTTTGTTAATGACAGATGGGGTACCGGTTGATATATTTTTGTAATACGATTGTATTACATTTTTGTAATACAATTGTTGTATTTTATGGGACGTGCACATCCGTTGTTGACAGTGCCATCTTCAACGCAGTTGTGACGTGTGTGTGTGTGTAGGAGGAAGTTTATATTTAAGCCTAGTTGCATAGAAAAGTATAATTATTATTTGGAACTTGGCGAGGTTAGAGAGCGTGAGGTAACGACCATTGGTGGAGGTGTTATGCCGGCATTTGTGAAAAGTTGTAATGTTATGTACAAATCTAGTTGTGAATATTATATTAAATATTATTTGCTTGGAGTTTTACTCGGATATTTGAGAACGAAAAGTATATACTGATATGGTAGGGGCTCTTACAAGTTATTTTTTATGAGTATTGCTTGAGCCCCCTAAGTGAGCACTAGACATTTTGACGCAAATTGGCATGATCATAAATTTATTGAAAGTGATTTGATAGAGATTGAATGTTATGAGACAGTTTGATGAGGTGGAGGAAACCTAATATTGACTTTCTTGCTCCTGGTGTTGCTGTACACCATGTTGCAGGGCTCGAGGGGGTGAGAAAATTGATATTTCATGTGATATACCATTAATTACTGCTTTAGTAATCAGTACATATTGTTATTATGACATGTGGTGTCTTAACACGTGACTAGATCATTTGGAGGTGTACAGACTGGACTGATTATGTACTCAGCTATTATTCATTCCAATTGTTATTTTGATTAGTTTTGCGAGTTTTTATTTTGCGCACACACACAAACACACACACACACACACACACACACACACACGCACACACACACACGCAACAGTACCATCAACACAACATTCCTTACTCTCCCTTCCACATCCAGCGATTACCATCATTATATTGAGTTGAGAATGGACGCCGACTCTAACTTTTATGGGACTTTATTGAGAAAATTGCGGTGAAGCCATTACTGATAATTTCTTTGTATATAATTGTTGGCAACAAAATGCTCATGCGCACGCGTGCACATTTACATGACAAACACACACAAAGTTATTCAAACACGTCTTTTCTTGTCTGTTCTATTCGCTTGGTTTTGGAACTACAAATTTTAGTGTCGCATTGATTTTTGTTTATGCAGTATCACAGTCTATGATCAGGTTTGAGGTCACAGTGAGGAAGGAATATTATTTGTTCTCTGACATACCCCTGAGCGGACCCTAAGCCTCTGGCTGGCCTGTTACATACTACTCATGGCATTGTTACATTGACGGTGGATCAGTGTTGATGGCTTGTACGTTAGTCCCAGTAAGCGTATTTGCCAGTGTGTTTTAAAACGTCAGAACTTTGTTAAATCCAAGTGTTACTCTGACTTAATGTGGAACTCTTCACTTTGTTAGATAATGTGGAGCAGGAGGATCGTTTCAGTCCAATGGAGGTCTCGCGCGGGGTTATCAAGAGAGAAGTAGATTTACGACTCTATATTACAGCGTATCTAAACGAATCTGAATATATACCAACTTAACACACTAAACCTTGATCTCATTTCACCTGACGGAGCTAAACCCTAATAACAATACACTTCGTAGCAATGCAGATTAGGACTTAGAATGCCGAGTAAGCTATCTTCTTTTCTTTGGTTATCTTGAGATGATTTCGGGGCTTAGCGTCCCCGCGGCCCGGTCCTCGACCCGGCCTCCTTTTTGTTACACACCCCCAGAAAGCAACCCGTAGCTGCAGTCTAGCTCCCAGGTACCTACTTACTGCTAGATGAACATATCCATCAGGGTGAAAGAAACTCTGCCTATTTGTTACCGCCTCCACCGGGGATCGAACCGAGGGAAGGCCACATATTACAATGAAGACAACCTCGAACTCAGGCCATGGAAGCTGCAGGCGGGGCCACACAGATGGCTCTGTTGTACTGACCCCAACGCTTCTCTCCCTTACGGACTCAAATTGAGCCCCAGAAGGGCGCTCCATAAAACCTGCGTTGTTGATGTTGATCTTGTTAACGTGATAGGTGCCTCGAAAACTACATTCCAGTTTGTCAACGGGAAACTGTGCGTCCTGGAAACCGTTAATTTGTTAGTTCCGGGACTACATTTATTTGTCAGTTCGGAGACTACATTTATTTGTCAGTTCGGAGACTACATTTATTTGTCAGTTCGGAGACTACATTTATTTGTCAGTTCGGAGACTACATTTATTTGTCAGTTCGGAGACTACATTTATTTGTCAGTTCGGAGACTACATTTATTTGTCAGTTCGGAGACTACATTTGACAGTTCGGAGACAACATTTATTTGACAGTTCGGAGACTACATTTGACAGTTCGGAGACTACATTTGTCAGTTCGGAGACTACATTTGACAGTTCGGAGACTACATTTGTCAGTTCGGAGACTACATTTGACAGTTCGGAGACTACATTTGTCAGTTCGGAGACAACATTTATTTGACAGTTCGGAGACTACATTTGACAGTTCGGAGACTACATTTATTTGACAGTTCGGAGACTACATTTGACAGTTCGGAGACAACATTTATTTGACAGTTCGGAGACTACATTTGACAGTTCGGAGACTACATTTGTCAGTTCGGAGACTACATTTGACAGTTCGGAGACTACATTTGACAGTTCGGAGACTACATTTGTCAGTTCGGAGACTACATTTATTTGACAGTTCGGAGACTACATATATCGGCTCACCACTGTTACGTGAGAAACACAGTATAATATGGGGGTTAAATGTTGGCCTGCGTCAAGAAAATGTTCGAAAAAGTGTACCTACTTTTTTGACTATGAGTTAATTTTAGTTAATGTTCTCTGAAGTTTTTTTTTATTACATGTACATAAGTGAATTATGATATTATATTCGGGAAATTCATAAGCCACAATGCCCAGCTTATAATGCACTATGTTTCACAGTGCCTATACTAATTAAAATGTGATTGCTAGAGTTTTAACAAACAAAATAATGGTCAGCACACAACATTTCTCTACCTAACGAGTGTGTGACACCACAGTTAAATGTTCTCCATCCTCTAGTGTCTCTCTAATTTACATAACACAAGAAAACATTTAATAAAAAGTCTACGTTTGTAAGAAAAAAAAAAGATGCCTAAACATTTCAATATAATTTCTACACTCTGATAACTGGCCGTTTAAGCACTGAGTTTGACACGGGAAAATAAAAGGGTTTCAGTTCTTTAAACAAAAAAAATCCATAGAAACTTATGGTAAGGAAATTTCGTATTCGTTATCGAGCGAGAAGTTCCAGCAACAAAATTCCTTTATCGTTAAACGACCTGTAGAGTTGAAGGCACGCCGTCCCTTAAGAGATAAAGCAGAGGTATTGTTGAGAGAGAGAAGGACGCGCAGATACAGTGAGACAGGGATGCGATGCTCTTCCACAAGAGCATCGCTTCCCATGCTCTTTTTATTGACCTGCAGGGTCAATAAAGAGCATGAAGCAAAGACCTTCACCGGGAGACGATGAATCTGCAACTGATATCGGAACGGAAGAGCAGGAGTCAATGAACTGTCCTAAACATCCACTCCCTAACAGAGAACAGCTTCAGTGAGCAGGAACAAGGCTTTTCTCAAGCTTCTTTTCAAGAATAAAGACACAAAGAGGACTTAAAGAAGCTAGACGAGCAAACCTTCTCCTTGGCATATGTGAGACTTCAAAGAACGCTCGATTCTAGTGCGTAAGACGGCTTTGAAAAATATGCGCTTTTTCAAAAAGTGTTGAGGAGACCAACACTGTTTGCGCTTCACTGACTCTTAGAAAGTTGTTCAATTTAGCACAGTCATGTTGTGAATTTTATATGATACCGAGAAATTAAAAAAAAAAGCTATTGTATTTATTATAATTATATATTATATATAAATATACACGCACACACACACACATATATTATATATATATATATATATATATATATATATATATATATATATATATATATATATATATTTATATATATATATATATATATATATATATATATATATATATATATATATATATATATATATATATATATATATAAGTATATTTTGATAGCCGTCTTTCTTGTAAACATATGTTGTTGAATATGACCGAGAGGGTAAGATTAATGATTCTAACACGAATCTTCTCATCAAAAATCAAAAAGTCTTGACCAGCAATCAGCAACCAGTTAACACATAACAACATTCCACCCACATTCAAGACCCCAAGCCAACACAGAGACAGGAGCAGCAAGAACATAAGCTGCTTATGTTGATGCATGTATTACCCTATTAATACCCATTGTTATGTTATTCATCCACTTGTTGTTCACTTCACTCACATTCTGTACCACCTCACCCATAGAGATAATAAGCCTTGGCAAAAGCATTTTTTTTCCAGCATCAGAGATTTGTTTTGTCTTGTATTCAAAATATTTCTAGCGAACAGTGTTGAATTCTGAGGATTTAATTTCATTAAATAACTTCAGTTTTTAATAATAAGCCATTGCTTGGTATTTTTATTAAAATTCTATTTCAAATAGCACTTGAATTATTACTATTATTACAAGTAATACTATTTCTTGAACTATTATTATTTCCACAGTTATTATTACTCTAATTACTGTTCCCTTAGTTTTTATTCTCACCTACTAATCCTACAGTTACTTGCACAACTAGTGCATATATGCGACTAACATCAGCTCATCTACTCCTCTATACTTCACTAATTTCTACTGTTCCATTTCTCTTAAAGCTGATTCTTTATTATTTGACAATGATTATAAACATTTAATCCAGTTTTATAAATATTGGATTAAATGTTTATATTCCTTGAATAATAACTATTAAGTAGCCATAAATGCAGCGATCACACTGATAAATAAATCAGTTTAATGTGGAAAGATCTGCCTAAACTACTTGATCTATTCTATTAACCCTGAGGACCGTTATTATAATTATGGAAATCGAGAAAAATCTAATTTTGCAAATTGTAAGTTTGTAACCACTTATTAAGGGTCGTTTAAGCTATCATCTCTCAAGTTCATTTTTGTTACTATACTAAATTAAAATAAAACAGGTTTAATTTTTTAAGTTTGTGAGTCATATACCGTAAAATGATTGGTCGAAACGTCGTCGTCTCTTCACTTTCTAGTGTGTGGTTTGGTCAACATATTTAAGCCATGTTATTGTGACTCCTCGTCTGCATGATTGGCATACTTTCACCAGAAGCTTCAGTATTGCTCAAGCGCTATAAAATACTTGGGCATTGTTTGAATTCAAATATCTGCCGTCTACATACTTGTCTAACTAGGAGGGCTTTGAAGTGACACTCGAAGCCTCTAGCATAGAATGTCACTCCATCACCATTATCATGAGGGAAAATATAACGTTTCATTTGTGTGAGTGTAAGTCATCTAACCCGTCCTCATAATAGAAAGTCGTATTTTGACGTATATTCTTACCTAAGGCCAAAAATTAAAAAGTAAGAGGGTAAGAGGGTAAAGAGAGTGCTGGACTCTTTATTGTAAAAAGTAGTGTACTTTTAATATTGTTTTATCTCACATGAATTATAATTATAATACCCAAATGCCCAAATCTTCCGATGTAAAAGTTTCCCATCGGTTTCTAGTAACCAACTGAGGGTCACATAGTTTGTCCCGCATATCTGCATCAGAAATTCATTCAGGATCTAATCGACTTTACTGTCGAATCCAGAAATAATTTTGAATAGTGAATATTTGATAAATTACGACACATTTTTTCTGACAGACTCAACTGTATCTTTTTTTTAGATTCCTTGGAGGTGATCGCGTGAATGAATTACTTCCTAACATTGCCTAACCGTCCAGCCCGTAACCCATGAATTAAATATTTTTCTGACAAAAAGATGCTAAAGGTTCCTGTATTTTGGCATCAGCAGTTAAAGAGTAGTAGTTGCCACCGTCATTTCAGCCTATTCTCAAAACATGGACCAAACACTCGTTAATCCATGAATGAAAACAATCAACAAAGGTTGTTTACAAACAACCGCTCCCTGGGCTATGTTCGTTCATGCGACCCCACAGACGCATTCATCAAATTTAACATTGTGTGTTTAAAAAAATTAGGGGATTTCTCAGATATAAATATTAATATATTTCATAAATTCCTGCAGTTAAGCGTAGGTAAGGTTAGGTGTTTATTTTCTACTGGCAATTAGTATTTGCATTACGTGGATGAAGCCTTTAGAGATGTACGAATCGAACAGAGGACGAGTGCGAAACACTGTTCGAATATTCCAGTGCACGTATCCAATAATCTATTATATTATCAAAGGTAATATGTCACGTTTTCACGTGAGTATTCATAGCCTCGCGTTGAAGTGAATGGGTATATTAGTCATGTCGAGGATAGTCACAGCTAAGTATTAAATCAATTTGTATTGCATATTACAACCATTTGTTATCGATTTTAGGCCACAGTGACCATTTATGTTCTTATTTTCAATTTTAGGATAGCAGTGTACTTATATTTATATTACATCAAGAAAATCCGTAGTTTAATTTTGTATTCTTCCTTTGCTTCTTGCCCTCGTCACTCCTATTACTCATTACCTTACTTGCCCCTACTCACGCCTCTTGCTCATTCTCCTTACTCTCTAAATTTACCCAGTCCCATACTTAGATTACCAGCCCTGCATGATCATTCACCGTAAGTCACTCGTCCTCCTCGCTCCCCCTATTGTCTCCCCTATTCCCTCACCCTATTAACTCCCCCTAGTGTCTCCCCCTATTCCCTTGCCCCATTAACTCCCGGTACTCACACGCCTCTACTCACTAGCTCTACTCCCATCATATCACATATACATATATAACCCGTTCCGAGTGGTGGGAGGTGATCCCATGACACTGGAAGTGCTTGCTAGCAGAAGGTCCTGGAGTGCGCTCACAGCCAGGTAATTAATAGCATTCCGCGGGACAGTGGTCGCAACCTGTAGGGATCAGCATACACATATTCAGGTTGGCCAAGTTTAACTGGTGGTCGTGGTTTGTTACATATGGTTTGTCTGCCCTAGTTTGTGGTCCGTTGAGGTTTGTGTGTCACTGTTATGTTTCTTGATTTGTGTCTCGTGGTTTGTTGTGTGATTTAATTCGCCTGGTTTCCCGGAGTGGGAAACAGGAAGGGCGTTAAGGGGTTTTTGAGACATCCATAGACCAATAAACAGCCTTCACCAGGATACAGTCAACAGCACCTCGATAACTAACAGGTATCTAGTAGTTGGTGGGATGAACAGTCAGTGTACATTCTTCCAAAGTGTTTACTGGAGTAACCACAGTAGGAATTATTGAATGGAAGTCACTCCAACCCACTCCCCCATTATGAGTAGTAATGGCCAACAATATTCAACAGTGAGACTGTCAACGAGGTCAACCAGCACATGGCTTGGCATTTGTTATTCTTCAGCTGTACATAGAAGGCGTCTTAGTGTTTACACATTTAAGTGATGTTGTAGTAACGTGATCCAGTAGTGGTTCAACGTTATCGCTGATGATCCAAGATCACTTCACCGTCATGTGATTACTGGCTTTGATGGCTAATTCAATTCACACCTCCGTGATAAGTTTAAGGCAGCCGGAGCCATAAGTATGATATAATCAAATATATAATCCCTGAATTATCACTGAATTTCACCATGAAAAAAAACAAGAATTATCTGCTATGAAATTGTACATGAACCATTTCTTTAGAGACACCATTATATGTATGCATCTTAAGGGTACAACCTTCAGCTCAACTTCTCCTGAAAATGTCTTAACCAACAACAATCTTCCTCTATAATGATTGACAACAGCACCCAAGACAGGGGAGGAGGGTTGGGCTATTGTCAACACTCTCCCCCCTCACTTCACACTCTGCAACAAATCTATACTCATTCATAATGAATAAATCTATATTCATTCATAATGCATAAACCGCCGCTGCTCGCTAACGTCGTTATTTGGGGAGCCTTGATCCCAAACTCTGGCAATTACAGTTAACTGCTCGATATATCAGAGAACTGTGATGGAGGAATTCATTGGTCAGAGGAAGTTTTGTGCATGAACTAAATACTGAAGAAACAAATGACAGTAAAGATATATGGACTGGTGGTGCAGTGCTATTGAGTCGTTTGTCACGACCTGACGGCTGTCACCAGCGTCACCACCTGACGGCTGTCACCAGCGTCACCACCTGACAGCTACTAGGTGAGCACACACACACACACACACACACACACACACACACACACACACACACACAATAAAAACATAGAGCTGGCCTTAAAAAGAGAGCTGTCAGGAGGCTGTCACCGGAACACTCGTCTTAATAATAGTGTGGCATTAACTACTGGGGACGAACACCTATTCAGGTAGCTGGCAGGTGCGTCAAGTGTGAACTTTGGAGCATTCATGTTGAGGCGGCACACACACACACACACACACACACACACACACACACACACACACACACACACACACACACACACACACATACACATACACATACACATACACACACACACACACACACACACACATCAGTTGATTGACGGTTGAGAGGCGGGACCAAAGAGCCGAAGCTCAACCCCTGCAAGCACAACTAGGTGAGTACACACACACTGGTAATAGCTACTAGAGGGGGTCTGGTAGCTGAGTGAACAGCACGCAGGACTCGTAATTCTGTGGCCCGGGTTCGAGTCCTGGACCAGGCAGAAACAAATGGGTAAAGTTTATTTCACCCTGATGCTCCTGTTACCTAGCAGTAAATAGGTACCGGGGAGTTAGCCAGCTGTCACGGGCTGCTTCCTGTGTGTGTGTGTGTGTGTGTGTGTGTGTGTGTGTGTGTGTGTGTGTGTGTGTGTGTGTGTGTGTGTGAGTGTGTGTGTGTGTGTGAGTGTGTGTGTGTGTGTGTGTGTGTGTGTGTGTGTGTGTGGAGAAAAAAAATTGTAATTAGTAACAGTTGATTGACAGTTGAGAGGCGGGCCGAAAGAGCAGAGCTCAACCCCCGCAAGCACAACTAAGTGAATACAACTAGGTGAATACACACACTATCACTTACAACCAAGGTGTTTTTCTTCGCCTGGTCTGTAATCAATTGCTAATGATTGCATTAGTTTTAATCATACAAGCGAGAGTGTAAATAACATTTGTATTTTCACATATATCGTAAGATTACTGTAGCATTACAATTATCATACCTGTTATAATATTAATTGAATACTCTCTATGCCATTATTTTTAACATGCACTTTTATCATTGTTATCGCGAGTTCAATGTTTACACAGCTGGTGTTCAAAATAATTAACCTCAAAATAATTCAATCCACAATATCGAATTTAATATAATTATTTATCATCAATGACAGGTTAAAATTCATCTGAAACGATGACAGTTTTTTTTTTAGCCATAGACGACATTGTTCATGTACTATCTTCGTGTAAGTGGTACATTGTTCATACAAGTGGTACATTGTTCATATAAGTGGTCCATTGTTCATATAAGTGGTACATTGTTCATACAAGTGGTACATTGTTCATATAAGTGGTACATTGTTCATACAAGTGGTACATTGTTCATATAAGTGGTACATTGTTCATACAAGTGGTACATTGTTCATACAAGTGGTACATTGTTCATATAAGTGGTACATTGTTCATACAAGTGGTACATTGTTCATATAAGTGGTACATTGTTCATATAAGTGGTACACTTTTCATGTACACTGTTCATATAAGTGGTACACTTCCCTCTGTCGTTCCTGTAGAGGTGTGAGAGATGAGGTGCACGAGGTGTAGTGTGAGGTCGTGCAGTCAACAACCTGTCATCTACAGTTGTGATAATGTCACTAAAATTAGTTGTTAATAAACTGCCCGAACCTAACCTGAGGACCCCATGAATAGAAAACGGAACCCGCGCGTCAATTTTACGAGCGAGTATGAGGTTTATAGTACATCATATTTTGGCCGGTGTGGGGGTTTCATACGTCAAATTACGATGTTAAGTTGGAGAGGGCAGGTTGTGAGCTCTCGGATATAAAAGATTGTTTAAGTGATGTTCAAAGTCAATTAATGTTTAAGTGATGTTCAAAGTCAATTAAATTGCAATGATAACCATCATATGAAGAGCCACAGAGGAGTTTCATTGCATAATGGGCTACAAGAGTTGTTACAGTACTCGTGTCAGATTAGTTAAGATATGGAATACATTAGGAAGTGATGTGGTGGAGGTAGACTCCATACAATTTGAAGTGGAGATAAGATAAAGCCCAGTAGGCTCAGGTTGATTGACAGTTGAGAGGCGGAACCATAGAGCCGAAGCTCAACCCGCCGCCAAGCACAGGTCGATGAGTACGTACACACACACACACACACACACACACACACACACACACACACACACACACACACACACACACACACACACACAACACACCTATCATATATTTCAACATTATTGCTCTCAATCAATTTATTTTATTAGAAATAAACAAATCGTGCAAACAGGAGCGAATCATAACATAAATCAGCATTAATATGACATGAATTAGCAGTTACACGACGAGAATTAACTTCAATATTTCATGCATTAGCTTAATAATAACTTGAATTAGCAGCGATAGAGCATTAACGAGACAATAATTACCATTACCATAAATAAGAGCAGAATATGACCTGTTTTAATTGTCGTAATCATTCTGAACCTTTTACATTTATTCCAACATGCTCCTAATGACCTCGAGAATGGCCCAATCATATACCAGAGACTTATAAAATAATTCATATGACTCGCTTCGACATTTTCCACACGCAAAAACTCATGAATATGAAGCCATCACTTTCCTGTTAATTTCAGGTTTATCAATGACCTAAAAATATGAAATTTTTCACTAACCAGAGAATATGATGGTTATCACTAACTCAAGAATATGAAGGTTATCACTAACTCAAGAATATGAAGGTTATCACTAACTCAAGAATATGAAGGTTATCACTAACTCAAGAATATGAAGGTTATCACTAACTCAAGAATATGAAGGTTATCACTAACTCAAGAATATGAAGGTTATCACTTCCTCAATAATATGAAGGTTATCACTAATTCAAGAATATGAAGGTTATCACTAACTCAAGAATATGAAGGTTATCACTAACTCAAGAATATGAAGGTTATCACTAACTCAAGAATATGAAGATTATTACTACCTCAATAATATGAAGGTTATCACTATCTCAAGAATATGAAGGTTATCACTAATTCAAGAATATGAAGGTTATCACTAACTCAAGAATATGAAGGTTATCACTAACTTAAGAATATGAAAGTTATCTGTAAATAAAGCAAATATTTTATTATGGTCAATCTTAGGAAAGCGCCAATCAGAGCTCGTATCATTCAGGTTTCACCATGCAGAGATGATTTGGATCTAGACAGTAGACAGTTTGGACGGTGGAGAGAGGATCTGGATAGTGGACAGGGGGGCTCCATCTGCACAGGGGGACAGGGGTCTGAACACTGAACAGGGGGACGGCACAGTGGACAGGGGGTCAGCACATTGGAACATGGACACAGGAAAAGTTGACAGTGGGGGGTCTGTACAGGTGCAATTTTTCTCCGTCAGTGCCGACGGCTGAGCTGCTGGGGGACGGGGAAGTGTACCTGGACCGAGGGAGCACTCTTAATCTAACCTGCGTCGTCCACTTCAGCCCAACTCCGCCGGAATTCATCCTATGGTACCACCGTGATAAGGTATGTGCTGTCCCTTGCTACTTTACTGATACGGTACCTTGGCACCTGAGTGACAAGGTACCTTGGTACCTAACTGATATGGTACCTTGGCACCTCAGTGACAAGGTACCTTGGTACCTCACTGATATGGTACCTTGGCACCTCAGTGACAAGGTTCCTTGGCACCTCAGTGACAAGGTTCCTTGGTACCTCACTGATATGGTAGGTTGTTGCCTCATTGATATGGTACCTTGGTACCTCACTGATATGGTACCTTGGCACCTCAGTGACAAGGTACCTTGGTACCTAACTGATATGGTACCTTGGCACCTCAGTGACAAGGTACCTTGGTATCTCACTGATATGGTACCTTGGCACCTCAGTGACAAGGTACCTTGGTACCTCACTCATTTTATTATTGTGGTAAACTAAACTCATCAGCTAAGCGTCGTCAGCAGATGTGGTAAAGGCTGAACTTCCTCTATTAGATTATTTACACATTAATAACAGGCTGGACCATCATATCTACCCTTGAGGTACTCCACTCATTACTTCTATTTATCGAGTCGTGCAAAGCTTTCAGAGAAAACAAAAGCAAAAACCAAAAAATATCTTCCATGTCATGCATAGAGAACGACAAGAATTATTAATAAAATTCCGGTCATTAAACACTGCAAAAATTAACATTTGTGTTTGGTTCAGTTATAAATCAATCATTTCAGAGAAAATGTACAGAATGGTATTTCTGGAATAATAGAGGACGGGGAGTGAGGATGTTGGGGTCTTGCAGTCTGAGCTAAATTCTCCTGGAATGCTGGAAATGTTGCGGCGTGAGTTTAATATCCCGTGATCCCTACCAGGAGTGAAGCTGCGCAGGGTGGCAGGGAAAGTTCAGTGAGAATTTAGGGAGATCTCAGCAAAAGTTAAGGGAGAGAGAGAGAGAGAGAGAGAGAGAGAGAGAGAGAGAGAGAGAGAGAGAGAGAGAGAGAGAGAGAGAGAGAGAGAGAGAGAGAGAGAGAGAGAAAGAGAGAGAGAGAGAGAGAGAGAGAGAGAGAGAGAGAGAGAGAGAGAGAGAGAGAGAGAGAGAGAGAGAGAGAGACAGAGAAAGAGAGAGACAGGAGAGAGAGAGAGAGAGAGAGAGAGAGAGAGAGAGAGAGAGAGAGAGAGAGAGAGAGAGAGAGAGACAGAGAAAGAGAGAGACAGGAGAGAGAGAGAGAGGGAGAGAGAGAGAGAGAGAGAGAGAGAGAGAGAGAGAGAGAGAGAGAGAGAGAGAGAGAGAGAGAGAGAGAGACAGAGAAAGAGAGAGACAGGAGAGAGAGAGAGAGGGAGAGAGAGAGAGAGAGAGAGAGAGAGAGAGAGAGAGAGAGAGAGAGAGAGAGAGAGAGAGAGAGAGAGAGAGAGAGAGAGAGAGAGAGAGAGAGAGTGGTAGCAGGGAAAGATTGGTTATAATGTAAGGTCAGAAAGTCAAAGAAGCAAGAAAGGGGAAAACAAGCGAGATAGAATTTAGTTCCCTTATTTATTTTTTTACGAAGAGGGTAAGCTGAAACAAAAGAAGCTAATAAGTCAAGAGCAGCAACAACAAACAAATGGATACAGAGAATGAGAGATATGACCAAGAACACAGTAAGTAGGAAAAACAATGTCCGAGAAAAAATAATGTTCTTAGGAAAAGAGATCGAACAAGAGCAACTAAGTTAGGACGAACATGCTAAGACCTGTATTATTTCCACTGCGATAAAAAATCTGAAGTAGCAGGCCGGAGCGCTGAATAAAACGTGAGAGATAAAGTGCTTTACTGGTTTTAATAATAGAGGAGGGTCAGAATGCCAGAGAAATGGGGAGAGAAAGCGAACGATGAAGGAAGAGAGGGGTAAGGCACATATGCTTGTGTCCATATGTGCGCACATGTGCTTTGAGTCCCTATCTGCGTACATGTGCCTTGTGTTTTCTTTCGATCCTTCCTTTGTCTCTATCAGACAAGCCTGGAACTCACTTCTGCTTCTCTTGTGGCGCTCTGAACATCTTATTGTACTGGTGTGCCACTCAGTAGGGGGAACAGTACCCAATAAACGAGCCTCATGTATTGGACGCCAAACCTCAAACCTCCTTCCCTTGCCCAGGCGACTGTATTAACCACAACACCGGTTGTGAAGTGAACCGGGCAGAGACGATAGCACAGTAAGTCGCTCACCAAGTGAACCGGGCAGAGACGATAGCACAGTAAGTCGCTCACCAAGTCGAGTTGAACACCGAATCTTCCAGCGAAGTGATAAGAAGTCATGCAGTATTTAATATTAAAACCAAATTTTCGCAAGTGGAAACCATTTCAAGAAACATAGCTCGTTATATTTTTATATTGGCATCTTTAAATTCCAGCAATAACAAGTTTCCAGACACAGGAGGAGACTAACGAGGGGCAGGTATGCCTCCTGAATGCCTCTCAGTAAACTGAATTTATCTCTTATCAAGAGAGCCCAGAAGGAATATGAAAGCAGGAGCAGACGACGTCTTTTAAGCAGCCAGACGAAGCAATTCATGTAATATCATAATAAATCTTTATTCCATTTGTTACAGCACTTGGATATATTTATCCAAACTGTAACTTGGACTCACACACACACAGCGTTTATGATCTTCAGTCCACGGACCTGTGTTTGTTTCCTGGACTGTGTTTACCTAGAAAAAGATACCTGGAAGTTCCACAGCTGTTGTCGGTTGCATCCCAGGGATGTGTGTGTGTGTGTGTGTGTGTGTGTGTGTGTGTGTGTGTGTGTGTGTGTGTGTGTGTGTGTGTGTGTGTGTGTGTGTGTGTCCCTTGTAGTATATATGACAAGGACCAACTGTAGGAAGTCATTACCTCACACCACCAACGGTTATCAACAGCTAGGAGGCCTGACGCTGCAAGCACAAATAGTAAATACACACACATCAGTTCCTGGAAGGAAATAATTTGGCCTTAAAAAAATTCTCGTTTGCGACTAACTGGCAGACGAGGAGTGTCTTGAGGAGGAGCCTCGAGGAGCTGCTCGAGGAAGAGCTGCCCTTCAGGGAACAGATGCTGTTCGCCTGTTCATTTTTTCTGTCTCGAGGACGACGAGACAGATCTTTGCGATTTTAAGAAAAAAAAATGCTTAATTTATAGAGCCCAATAGGCTCAGGAACCTGTACACCAGTTGATTTTACAGATTTTACAGAAAATCTTTACGATTTTTAAGTGTATTTACTATTTACTATTTTTGTGTCTGCAAAATCGAGCTATTAGCTCTTGGACCCCGCCTTTCTAACCAATATATTTTTCATCTATTATGACTGCTACATATATTTCTTTCTAACACACACACACACACACACATCCCCAGGGAGCAGCCCATAGCAGCTGTCTACCTCCCAGGTACCTATTTGCTGCTAGATGAACTTCAAGTTGAAAGAAACTCTGCCCATTTGTTTCCCCCTCCTCCGGGAATCGAACCCGGGCCATTTGGACTACGACCCCCGAGCGCTGTCCACTCAACCACGCGGCCCATAAGATATTAAACGTGGACTCTTGCGCATGCGCGCATGTAGTGTATATAACCTCGAACCTGTTTGTACTCACATAATTGTTCCTACGAGGATTTATTTTCCGGCTCTGTTGGTGTGCTTACCTATCTGTGTCTACGAAGGTCAGGTCTAGCTCTTCATGCCCCGCCCACTAGCCTTGTTGTACCTTATAGTTTAACTATTGTTCTATTGAACAAGCTATAGTTATACTAGTTGTAATTTAACTATTATTAACTAATGAACAAGCCTCTTGACAGTTCTCTCCAGCACATTATTTTGTGTGCGTGTATACTCACCTAGTTGTACTCACCTAGTTGTGCTTGCGGGGTTGAGCTCTGGCACTTTGGTCCCGCCTCTCAACTGTCAATCAACTGGTCTACAGGTTCCTGAGCCTATTGGGCTCTATAAACTGGTGTGTGTGTACTCACCTAGTTGTACTCACCTAGTTGTGTCTGCAGGATCGAGCATTGACTCTTGGATCCCGCCTTTCGAGCATCGGTTGTTTACAGCAATGACTCCTGTCCCATTTCCCTATCATACCTGGTTTTAAAATTATGAATAGTATTTGCTTCCACAACCTGTTCCTGAAGTGCATTCCATTTTCCCACTACTCTCACGCTAAAAGAAAACTTCCTAACATCTCTGTGACTCATCTGAGTTTCAAGCTTCCATCCATGTCCTCTCGTTTTATTACTATTCCATGTGAACATTTCGTCTATGTCCACTCTGTCAATCCCTCTGAGTATTTTATACGTTCCTATCATGTCCCCCCTCTCCCTTCTTCTTTCTAGTGTCGTAAGGCACAGTTCCCTCAGGCGCTCCTCATACCCCATCCCTCGTAGCTCTGGGACGAGTCTCGTTGCAAACCTCTGAACCTTTTCCAGTTTCATTATATGCTTCTTCAGATGGGGACTCCATGATGAGGCGGCATACTCTAAGACTGGCCTCACGTAGGCAGTGTAAAGCGCCCTAAATGCCTCCTTACTTAGGTTTCTGAATGATGTTCTAACTTTTGCCAGTGTAGAGTACGCTGCTGTCGTTATCCTATGTGTATGTGTGTGTGTGTGTGTGTGTGTGTGTGTGTGTGTGTGTGTGTGTGTGTGTGTGTGTGTGTGTATGTGTGTGTGTGTGTGTGTGTGTGTGTGTGTGTGTGTGTGTGTGTGTGTGTGTGTGTGTGTGTGTGTGTGACGATCTATCTCTCCACTGTTCCCTTTAATATATATAATTCCCAGCCAGTGGGGAGAGGCATCAATATTGAACACTTGTCTTCTGGGATTGCCTTCATGTTGGCTTGTGCTCTCTGCCGTTGGCGATCACGATACATACACACCTGTGTCCACACGAACACACAGTATACATACACACCTGTGTGTACACGAACACACACAACATACACACCTGTGTCCACACGAACACACACCACATTCACACCACAGGAACGCACAGTATATACACACCTGTGTCCACACGAACACACACTACATATACACCTGTGTCCACACGAACGCACACTACATACACACCTGTGTCCACACGAACACACACTACATACACACCTGTGTCCACACGAACGCACACTACATACACACCTGTGTCCACACGAACACACAGTATATACACACCTGTATCTACATAAACACTACCTCCCCCAAACACACACAGACACTCAAGAATGTAGACTACGCAAAAGCAATTTTGTAGTCTACATGAACATGATGTGCTTAACAGGCAAGAGTTCAAATATGACCTGCCTGTCAAACAACACATATTCACACGCTAAAGTAATCACTTTCCTGACTGAAATATACTTTTATGTAGCCCACTTATAAAAAATACATTTATAATACAAATTTACCCACACGCATTCTGACGAAGACTGAACATCAACAGACATGAACAAATCCAGTCGATTAAGGCAGCGTCTGGGATGCTCTCGGACGTAGGTTCGAATCCTCGTCACTGCCCTTGTGGATTTGTTCATTTGATGCATCACGCTATTGTGATTTCTGGGTGTAATTAAGAGACATGCTGGAAGCATCAAGATTTTCTGCCAGTTGGATAGATATGCCTTACCATTCATCATTGTAGGTGACGGTTCACGCCACCTACACTCTCCCGGGTAACGTTGTGACGGCCGCTTGTCCTGGATGGTCATTATTACCCTTCCTGTGTCGAGCGACTCCGGTGGACGCAGCTGTCCCCCAATTACTGACCGTTTTACAGTCGTCGTTGCCAGATCTACACATTAAACACACACACTCAAGTCGCAACCTTGATGATCCAGGATACAAAATTGTTTTAAATCAAATCCCCAGAAAATCGTCAGATGTATATCTCCTTTCTATAATCCTTTCATTACCCATAATTGTACATATATGGTGAGTGTACATCAGGAGTACTTGCCCACTGGTACCTGACCCAACAGTCCACTCCAAGCTGGTCTAGAGGGGCCAACACAGCCCACTCTTCATGGTCTGCAATAGCGTCGTTTCAAGGGGGCATAACTGACGTTATCCTGCTGTGGGAGGGACGAGATAAACCCGAATTATATGTGAGATTCGCCAACGGCGAGTGAGAGAGTCGAGGAGCCCATCACTGCCCCTTGGATGGCCAGGATATGTCTATAGAATCTAGCATTAACTTGACCATTATCACACAAATGAGAAATATCTCTGTTTTGTGCTGATGACGGATGTCTCTCCTGGTTTATGACTTGTTGACGTTTGATGGGCGCCACTGCCAATCACTAACTTGATAATTGGTGCAAATATTTAACAGAATTATTATAAATTTTAGTGCAGCATACAGTCGCAGGTACCTTTGGCTCCTGTTAGCAGGCTAAAAACTTTCCCTTCCCATGGCTCATGACAACCTTAATCCAACAGTTTTACCTATAACACGACCTGCTAATCGGTTAATAACCAGTTAACTTAATTACTGCTGGGTGAATAGAGGCTGAGAGTTAAGGATTGGATCCCAGTCAATTCATCCTGGCAATGACTTGAACCCAAACCAAATCGGTGGCTAGACGAAGGCTAATATGTCACCCAGGACATGTGTCCATTTACAAACGTAGCCATATTTTTCATATGTTTTACAGTGCTATCTTTCTACATGTGAATTATTTATTGATTACTTGCATTTTTAACAGTCATGTAGTGACTTCAGCATCGACATTTTGACACCTTATTGACTCGTATGTAGTATATTATGATAATCGCCGCTGTCAGTCATGTTTAGGAAGTTCTGTCGTGAAGTTGGTGTGCCTGAGGCTTTGGTCCGCGTACGAATATTTATGAAAGAAACACCTCTTCCTACCATCATAACCAGCTTGTTTCATCACACAATTATAACCAATTTGTCATGCTACACCATCAAAACCAGTTTGTCTCACCACACCATTATAATCAACTTGACTAACCACGCCATCATAACCAACTATATGATCACCACCATCTTAATACCTAGCAATGAGACCTTCTGTTAATTAACTTCACCATGTGCTTCCCCCTCTCTCGCCCACCTGTCACCACCTGCAGCTGGTGAACTACGGGTCACGTGAGGGGCGAGAGATCAAGGTAGCGACGGTCCACAAGGGAGACACCACCCGCTCCTCTCTCCTGGTGCACAACGCCACCGTCTGGGACTCTGGCAGGTACTCCTGTAAGCCTTCAAATGCCCAGAAGATTTCCATCGACGTCCACGTACTCAAGAGTAAGATTACTGGAGAGATTATTGGTGCATAAACCAAGAAATGTTTTCTCTCTCTCTCTTTTTCTCTCTTTCTCTTTCTCCCTCTTTCTCTCTCTCTCATGGGCAAAAAGACTTTTGCTTATGATGTCTCAGTCGTAAGGTAAACACAGTCATCCAAGAAAAAGCTGAATAGATAATTCTAAGAATCTTGGTGCAAATACCCAACATGTTGTTCAAACAGTGGCAGTGGTTGTTGAAGTGTCCTTGTTGTAGCGTCCCCACTTGTAGTGATCACTGTAGTGTTCCGGCTGCAGTCAGTAGTGTCCAGGTTTTCATTTTCCAGTTCCATTTTACAGTATCCCTGGTGTATTATGTAGTATCTCTATTGCAGTGTCCTTGTTGTAGCTTGTAGTGTTCCCTGTTGTAGCTTGTAGTGTTCCCTGTTGTAGCTTGTAGTGTCCTCTGCTGTAGTTTGTAATGTTCCAGTTGTATCGATTTGATAATATATCAGGACGGAGCGAAACGTCGTCATCTTTTAGTGTGTGGTTTGGTCAACGTCCCTGCTGAAGTCTGTAATGTCCTTGGTGTAGTCTATAATGTCCTTGTTGTAATGTGTAGTGTCCCTTGCTGTAGTTTGTAATGTCCACGTTTGTAGTTTAAATTGTCCCTGCTGTAGTTATCTGTTATAGATTGTAGTGTCTCCGTTTCTGTGTGACTGTTGTTGTGGTCCCTCCCTGTTGCTGTTGCAACAACTAGTATCATAGTTGCAAAGTGAACGAAAGCTATAATACCTGCTTTAATTGATATACTATAATTGATATACTATAATATTTAATTGATTTAATATAATTGTAGAAGATGGATTTTCTGTAGTTATTTTCAGTTACAGCCATCAGACTCAATATATTTTATATTTTTATATATTAGTCAGGGGCAATTTTTCAGAATTTTATTATATTATATATATATATATATATATATATATATATATATATATATATATATATATATACATGTTTGGTGTTGACAACGGCTTTAATCAGGCCGAAACGTTCACTTCCTTTCACACTTCTCTGTGAATTTTCCACATAAAAATGATGTGTTTTGTGATCGTCAATTGCATATATATACGTAATTCAATTTGTTTTTTTTACTCATCAAATGGTAAAAACCGGAGTAGCTGCCAGATTTATCCATAAACTCCTCCAGTAAGCTGACTTCTACAAAAATACATAGAAACAACACTTTTGACAAAATCTGAGATATTAATTTTTTTATTTTAACTTAGCAGCCTGCTTAACTATATGTATATATATGTGTGTGTTTGTGTGTGTGTGTGTGTGTGTGTGTGTGTGTGTGTGTGTGTGTGTGTGTGTGTGTGTGTGTGTGTGTATGTGTGTGTGTGTGTGTGTGTATGTGTGTGTGTGTGTGTGTGTATGTGTGTGTGCGTGTGTGTGTGTGTGTGTGTATGTGTGTGTGTATGTGTGTGTGTGTGTGTGTGTGTGTGTGTGTGTGTGTGTGTATGTGTGTGTGTATGTGTGTGTGTGTGTGTGTGTGTGTGTGTGTACACTGTCAGAACTTATCATGACTTGAATTCTTCTTCCTGAATGTTTACATTTCCCACTACAAACCAGGTGTATGCTTTTGAATAATTTTGTTCTTATTTCAGAAACAATAATGAACTGTTTCGTTTCTGTATTACACATATATGCCATAGTTTTAAGAAAAGCATGGCCAGGTGTGAGATAACTTATTACCAAATTTCAGCATCATTTAAAATCCATTTTTTGAGGGAAGCAATTTTGAGTAATAATAAACAAAATTATGAATGGCATTCAGTAAATTCGGATTCTACACATCCATAATGTCACATGTCAATAAAATATTTACTTCGACTCAAAATCACACCTGATTATACGAAACACACAGAAATTACAATTGTGTGATGCATCAAATGAACAAATCCACAAGGGCCGTGACGAGGATTTGAACCTGCGTCCAGGAGAGAGATTAAGGCAGCGTCTGGGATGCTCTCCGACGCAGGTTCGAATCCTCGTCACGGCCCTTGTGGATTTCTTGATTATACGTAACTTTCATGCACTGAAGATAATGATAAAACCCCACTGACGTTCCTCCTGCAGGCGAGACACCCGCAGCCATGCAAACCACGACCAGCAGCGCCCCTCCAGCCGCCGCCAGCCACCTCCTATCACAGGTCTTTGTCACCGCCTTCTGTGTCCTCGCCGCCGCCGCCCACACGCCCGACGTCGCATCATTGCTTATCTTCATCTCCTCGGGCCGCCCGTTCCCCCTTTTCACTCTGTTTACCAACAGATAAGGAGACAGGGACCCCCCCTCTCTCTCTCGCCTTGTCTGTGGTTGAGTACACGCCTCTTAGATCTCTGGAGAAGAGGCAGAAATGGGAGGGCGCTGTGGCTGTGTAATGCCTCATATAGAGATACAGGAGTGCTCACTCCTCGCTACACACACACGCTCAACTGTGTCATTAGTTAGGTGTATATCCAGTTAGAGTTCAGGTATCACTGAACTTCTCAGTCACGTGTTTGTGTAAAAACAACAAACCAACAGATGTATTATTATAAAATTGTATAAATAAATTTATATGTATATATTAAATACTGCCTCAGCCATGAGCCAGTGTATGTTGACAATCTGGTTGGCTAAGGTTCCGTGTGTCTACCTTCCTTATGTTTTAGGTCGCTTGTTTCCACACCAATTATGTCTTGCAGTTTGTTGATTTGCTATCATCAGGCGTTGAGTATATTCTCACCACGCACCCTCCCCCTCCCCCCTCCCTTCCATCCCACCACCTAACATGGGATAGACCAACACATTTGTATACTGGCTGGTTCCCCCTCACCCAACACGGGAGACATCTCCCGTCACGCAGGGTGCAGTCGCACCTCCACAGATCTCCAGTATCATCTATTGATACTGCTAATGCCTCAAAAGGGCCACCATTTACGGGCTATTCATGCCCGTGCCGCCTTTTGGGTGGCTTAATCTTTATCAATCTATCACTTCACCCAACCAATCGGCCTCGCTTCTTGCAGGTCGTCGCTCGATCCCCCGATGGTCCAAGGAGCTGGGGGGGCACCGTTCCTTTCCTCCGCCC
This sequence comes from Procambarus clarkii, assembly GCF_040958095.1. Taxonomy (NCBI): domain Eukaryota; kingdom Metazoa; phylum Arthropoda; class Malacostraca; order Decapoda; family Cambaridae; genus Procambarus; species Procambarus clarkii. Next base: position 45,086,160 of record NC_091157.1, read on the forward strand.
TCTGCTCGTCTTCATAGCCCTTCTAAGTGTTATATAATCACTCTGGCTTCTTGTTTTATCCTCATTCATACCTTATGTTAACTCCTGTTGCTGTCTGTCGGTGTTCCACTTTGTGAGTCTACCTGGATGGTTTACCTGACAGCGGATCGAAGGAACTGACACAGGAATTAAATTGAGTGTCAGTTCTAACGTCAGCGGAGAAGGGAAACCAAGTGACCATTAGCTGCTGTATGCGAACCATTTATTAATATAAAGCAAAATTGAAGCAACATTCATACAGGCAGGAGAAAGTTTTCACAAAACAAAAACACACACACACACACACACACACACACACACACACACACACACACACAGGGGGGGTTGGAACTTTCACATTACACAAAGCCAGGAGGAAAGTTTAAACACTCACAAAGAGAGGGAAAGCTTGCACAGCACATAGAGTAGGGGAGAGTTTACACTACACATACACAGGGCATGGGAGAGTTTACACATCACATACACAGGGCAGGGGAAAGTTTACAGAGCACACAATGAAAAATGTGCACAACATAGAGTCAAGGTAAGTTTACACAACACACAATGAGAAATGTACACAACATAGAGTCAAGGTAAGTTTACACAACACACAATGAGAAATGTACACAACATAGAGTCAAGGTAAGTTTACACAACACACAATGAGAAATGTACACAACATAGAGTCAAGGAAAGTTTGCACAACACACACATACGCAGGAAAAGATAATTATTACATTTACCTATTGCTAGATAATACTTTTAAATTTTTAAATTACTTACTTTTAAATTAATTATTTTTATTTTATAAAAATTAAGTATTTTAAAGTATACTTTTAAATTATTTGATTTCATTCCCATCAATATTGATGTTTTCTATAATTTAATAACATTTATAGATTCACATTACGCACCAAATATTTTGAATAGCATTGCAAAGTCTTCATAAATTATTTAATAACGAAAACCCCTGAAGTGAGACTTATTGTGGGAGGAATTACATCTTCGTCTCAGGCCTCAGTAATTTAATTCAGGCCTATTTACCTCAGTAAATAGATGAACAGTTTCAAAATAAACAGCACCAACATTTCACTTGTTCACCCTTGATATATGGTTTAAAATTCGTAGATTTAGCTAGCTGTATCCTGTCGACCAAAACATCCCACAACGGAGGTCATTTCACTACGTAGTTCGATCATTTGTAAGGGCCAATCTTAGTTCGTGGTTGACAAGACGGGTCAAATGTCGTGGTGTCAAGAAGCGAAGGTGTGCAACTTGCAAAGGTTAAGTGGTCAAAGTGTGAGAGTGAGCTGTCTAATTTCTTCAAACTCTGCAATCTCTCACTTTCTTAACTTTACGATTCGAAAATGATGTATCAAAGTCATCAGTACGGGACTATACTCTGAAGTCTGACATACAGGCTATGGTCGCGTTAGTTGAAAATTCACAACTTGTCGCTATATATTTGTAAACTAATTGTTTGTCTGTATTTTGAACATGTTGCATGTAGTGATATTTTCCCATTATAAAATGATAACTATTAACTTTTTATCGAGAACTTTAACTTAAAAATCAATATTTATCTGCATATAGAAGAAAATGTTCTATTTTACATTACTAGAAGGTCAAACATGTTTTTCAAATATTTGAAATGTTTATTATCACCAAAAAGTATAAATGTGATTTAGCCATTAGACAACGGTCAAATAATGACTAAATACAGTAAATCCAATTTTAAACTGCCAATGTTATAATATTAGAATCGTGATCTCACGAAAAAATATAATTAATCGCAGTGAGTTGTGCAAATATTTACAAAAATGTAAGAATGAATGAATTATCAGGGGACAGCCCCTAGCCATTACGACTATACAGCACTGAGAAGGGATCAGGATAAGGATTTGTGATAGGACTGGGGAAAGGACTGGTGTCCAACCGCTTGGACGGTCGGGGATTGAGCGCCGACCTGCATGAAGCGAGACCGTTGCTCTACCGTCCAGCCCAATAACTGGGCTGGACAGCCCAATGTAAGAAGATAAACATTGTGATGTACGGGTAACCAGTGAACAACGTGACGTTAGCCAGCGGGCACAGTACCCAAGAGTAACGACAATCCAACGTTATTCAATGTTGAATTAACGCTGGTAACGGTGACTGGACGTTGAGCCAAGTAACTGTTTAATATTGTCCTACTCGGTAGGAATTTATACCCTGAACAAACCACAGCTAAAATTATTGTCTTGCCTAATAGCTAGAACTGCACTACTTGGGCTAGTAAATAAGGTCCTATTTGCTTAATAGCCAGAGCGATTTTGGTTATTTTAAAATATTTCTTTACAAAATCGATTCATTCCAGTCACTGTTAATATATTAGGAACATTAATTATTGACTTATTCGGTTAGGTAACGTTAAGTAAGGTTCGCTAGCTCAAATTTTTGTTAGTTTTACTAAAAACAAATCGTTATCATATATAATACAGCATAACCATCAGCCTCCCGTATTAAAAAATATTTGAAAACTTTAATATTTATGGAAAATTCAATAATTTTTAGAATAATAATGCAACACTCAGCCATATTTCAGCAAGTTTTAGAAACAAAAATGAATTGGAAGCTGAATTTCTTCCAGTGCTATCAAGGTCAGGTAATTTGAGTTGCAGAACAATTTTCATGGTTCGCATCCCTCCACACTACCTGTTTCTAAAGAAATTACGACAATTTCAGTTTGTTCTTAAATTTTACCTTAAAGCACTCCCGTTAAATGTAACCTCGATTGACATAATACAGCTTGAAAGAAGAGTCAGAATGTCTACGTTACCTGAGTGTTAGTTTTGGTTGAAAGAGGTTGGGTTGAGTTTGCGTTAGATTCAGTTGGGTTGAATCTGACGATAGTGTTTTGATTCGCGATATTCTGAAATGCGGTTGTGTTGAAAGCAGTAGTGGCCAGCGTCACACACCGAGGGGATAACATGGGATGACTTACTACCCCGGGTGTTGGGTACTACTACAGGTGTTGAAACACCTCCAGAAGCATTGAAACACTGCCCTAGACCCAGAAACACTACCACAGATGCACAAACATTACCACAGGTGTTGAAATACTACCACGGGTGTTGAAACACTAATGCATGTGTTGAAACACTACCAAATAGTACCGAGAGAGAGTAGTTCTTTAGAACGTACTTCATCGGGTCTAAGAAAGTGTAGTTAAGACCAGCCAGAAAATACGGTCCCATACAGACGCAAGTTCCCATTCTCACACTTTTTGTGTGGTCTGGTCAACTCCAAAAGTAATCATCCGTAAGAGTGAGCACGTCCAGCTTCTTGAGACCACAAAGAACAATAGAGACCATCACCTCCAGGCGATCATCTTATTACATACTTCTCATTATTTCAAGTAGATCATCATGCCTGATAATTTCCATCACCACAGTGAAGTCCAACATAACAGCTCCCATCACCCATAGATGAATATGACAGTTCCCATCACCCGTAAGGAGATGAACATGACAGCTCCCATCACCCGTAAGGAGATGAACATGACAGCTCCCTTCACCCATAGAGAGATGAATATGACAGTTCCCATCACCCGTAAAGTGATGAACATGACAGCTCCCATCACCCGTAAGGTGATGAACATGACAGCTCCCATCACCCGTAAGGTGATGAACATGACAGCTCCCATCATCCGTAAGGTGATGAACATGTTCCCATCACCTCCGGTCTGACCAACATAGCTGACAGTTCCCATCACATTCGTCAAGGCTGTTACCTCCATCTCTGGGGTGTATGAGGACGCTCCCTGTAATTACCAGAACATAAAATGTTTTCCCTGGTAGTGCTTGAACCTGATGGCATCGTGTGTCGAGGGTAGTTAACGCTCACATATCTCCCGCCCTCATGCCCAGCTTATGTTAGTCACCGCTCGGGTTTCCGAGCGGTGTTCCGAGCCCTGAAATACTCACGTTCGACTTTTTACGATATTGGATCAGCACAGTGAGCCAGGGCAACAGATCAGCGCTACGGATCAGCACAGTGAGCCAGGGCAACAGATCAGCACTACTGTTCAGCACAGTGAGCCAGGGCAACAGATCAGCACTACGGATCAGCACAGTGAACCAGGGCAACAGATCAGCACCACGGATCAGCACAGTGAACCAGGGCAACATATCAGCACTACGGATCAGCACAGTGAACCAGGGCAACAGATCAGCACCACGGATCAGCACAGTGAACCAGGGCAACAGATCAGCACTACGGATCAGCACAGTGAACCAGGGCAACAGATCAGCACCACGGATCAGCACAGTGAACCAGGGCAACAGATCAGCACAGTGAGCCAGGGCAACAGATCAGCACTACGGATCAGCACAGTGAACCAGGGCAACAGATCAGCACCACGGATCAGCACAGTGAACCAGGGCAACAGATCAGCACTACGGATCAGCACAGTGAACCAGGGCAACAGATCAGCACCACGGATCAGCACAGTGAACCAGGGCAACAGATCAGCACCACGGATCAGCACAGTGAGCCAGGGCAACAGATCAGCACTACGGATCAGCACAGTGAACCAGGGCAACAGATCAGCACCACGGATCAGCACAGTGAACCAGGGCAACATATCAGCACTACGGATCAGCACAGTGAACCAGGGCAACAGATCAGCACCACGGATCAGCACAGTGAACCAGGGCAACAGATCAGCACTACGGATCAGCACAGTGAACCAGGGCAACAGATCAGCACCACGGATCAGCACAGTGAACCAGGGCAACAGATCAGCACAGTGAGCCAGGGCAACAGATCAGCACCACGGATCAGCACAGTGAGCCAGGGCAACAGATCAGCACTACGGATCAGCACAGTGAACCAGGGCAACAGATCAGCACCACGGATCAGCACAGTGAACCAGGGCAACAGATCAGCACTACGGATCAGCACAGTGAACCAGGGCAACAGATCAGCACCACGGATCAGCACAGTGAACCAGGGCAACAGATCAGCACCACGGATCAGCACAGTGAGCCAGGGCAACAGATCAGCACTACGGATCAGCACAGTGAACCAGGGCAACAGATCAGCACCACGGATCAGCACAGTGAACCAGGGCAACAGATCAGCACTACGGATCAGCACAGTGAACCAGGGCAACAGATCAGCACCACGGATCAGCACAGTGAACCAGGGCAACAGATCAGCACAGTGAGCCAGGGCAACAGATCAGCACTACGGATCAGCACAGTGAGCCAGGGCAACAGATCAGCACCACGGATCAGCACAGTGAGCCAGGGCAACAGATCAGCACCACGGATCAGCACAGTGAGCCAGGGCAACAGATCAGCGCTACGGATCAGCACAGTGAGCCAGGGCAACAGATCAGCACCACGGATCAGCACAGTGAGCCAGGGCAACAGATCAGCACCACGGATCAGCACAGTGAGCCAGGGCAACAGATCAGCACTACGGATCAGCACAGTGAACCAGGGCAACAGATCAGCACCACGGATCAGCACAGTGAGCCAGGGCAACAGATCAGCACCACGGATCAGCACAGTGAGCCAGGGCAACAGATCAGCACCACGGATCACCATACTTCATCAACAACACGAAGGAAATAATTAGAAGAGAAGGCACTAAACCAGTATGACTGGTAAGGAACATATGGACAAAAAACAGGAGATGAGAACGGAGTGACAGAACGATGGCCCAACCCTTTCGACCAGAGTTCGAAGCGATTGAGGACCGTTCTTTGCATGGCTGGAGATCGGAGATCGAACTCCAGCCATGCAAAGAAACGAGATCATCGCTCTACAGATTAGTCCAAGTGAATGGACCTGTGAATTGAAGCAGCAATGCTACATCTTCAGCTGAGTTTCATGATATCAGCTGGTGACATTAGTGAACCCACGCTCCTGATCTGTGTGGTATGTTCACTTGACGACATTTCGACATTATTCGACGTCATTACTTGACGTCGTAATATAATTTCACCTGTAAAAGGATCCTTAAAATGCAAAATGTTAAGAATATCTTGTAATGAGACCATGTTCACTCTGTACTACAGAATCTAAAGGGCCATCAAAAATTTTTAAGTGGAGAAAAAATCTTGGCTATTAGAGTAGAAGGCGGTGCAGGTGGTGGTCACAGGGTCCAGGACCCCCCACCTGCAGGAGATGGAAGTAGTCACAGGGACCAGGACCCCCACCTGCAAGTGGAGGAAGTAGTCACAGGGACGAGGACTCCACCTGCAAGTGGAGGAAGTAGTCACAGGGACGAGGACCCCCACCTGCAGGTGGTGGAAGTAGTCACAGGGACGAGGACCCCCGCCTGCAGGTGGTGGAAGTAGTCACAGGGACGAGGACCTCCACCTGCAAGTGGAGGAAGTAGTTACAGGGACGAGGACCCCCACCTGCAGGTGGTGGAAGTAGTCACAGGGACGAGGACCTCCAGCGCCACCACCAGTATCGACCAGGTAATAAGCCGCTGCCACTGTCCACAACCTCGACCCGCAGACACAACACCTCGCGTCCACTCACGTCCCAGGTATAAAACGTTGGCAATATTCTGGCAGACAAAAATGTAACGTGTTGCAAATTGACAAAATACGAAGTTTTGCTTAATATGAAACGCTGCAAGTTTAGAAAATCACATAAACACAGTATAGACAAAATTAAAACAGAATATTACACAAATTTAAAAACACATCGCAAAAAAATAGAGGCAACATGTAAACAAACACGGAACTCCAAACAAACCCAAACACCAAGACATATTCTGTGTTATTTCTTCTCATGAATCTATGCCCACTAAGCATATCAAACTTATATACTTATATTTAACATACCCAATTTTCACATATTTCAGAATTTTTCTAAAAAATTCCCCACAGGGATGTTATGTTGACTTGACCCCAGGGGTATATTGTCACGCCCCCGAATGCTTGCGACAAGCTCAGGCGGTCGACAGGTACTAACCTTCCCTCCGTCCACCCTCCCATTTATCCCCCCCCCCTGGCACTCTGGGATCCAGGCACTGGTTGGTTCATCTCATTTAATCTTCCAACTTTCTGGCTATTTTGGGGGGGGGACACAGTTGAGTGAATCCACTAACATTTTCTGTAAGTTCAGAGAAATTATGATGTCTTTATCCATTGAAAAAGGGAGACGTGTTATCGTTGATAAGCAATCTCTACTACATCATAAATATTATGTGAGATAAATTGTTAAGTATTAAATATTCATATAAAATCAAATTAATTCCCATGGTTACAAAGATAATTTGAGGTCAATTTGGTTTTCTTGCATACTTGATTGTGACTTACTTGAAATTATCATCCTATCAATAGTTGTTCACTGGTATTCACGAACCCAAGAAATAGCAAAGAATGAACACACTAGGATGGTTTAACCAGTGATTCCTGAAGTACAATGACGACCAAGTGTGAGCAGACTATATAGGCTTATGTAACGAACGTTTAAACATTTGAAACGCTAATCGCCAAATTTATATTTAACGCAATGCGTTGCTATACAAGTCAATGGTAACGTTCAGTGGCTAAACCTAACCTAAACCTTCTGAAACTCGCCTAACGTAAAACGCTCTTAACCTCACCTAATATAAGCTAATCTTGCCTAAACTTTCTTAATCTCTCCAATTTTATCCCAACCTCATCTAAACTTGCCTAACTTCAACTGACCTAACGTAACCTACTCAAGCTTTACTTGTAAACCATAACGTTGTATCCACAACTATTCATATTTCCTTCGGTTGTATAAAACAAAAATCATAATTATTTAGGCCTAAAATAGGTCTACGCTTGGCCTGGGATGCATGAAACACAGATTGTATAGTAATCACTTAATGAACCACGAGAGAGTATTCTGAAACAGGTGAACAATGTCATGTGTAATGGTCTAATTGCACTGATCAGACCTTGAAAACATAGCCTAAGGTGTCTGTCTCTCCAGACATGCTCTACCCCCTACTTTATGCTTATCAGTTGACTGAAATCCTTGATTGTTTCTATCGTCTAAATGCATGTTTATAAGAGACCTAACTGAGCTACATATTTTATCCCGTCTTTCCTTTGCAGTAAAAATAAATATTTCTTTACGAGTTCAAAAGTATAGCGCCTAACTCTTCCATTTTAAGGGTAAGAATGTTCAGTGTATTAAATTGATGTATAGTATAACAACACTGACGCGATGGTCAGTCTTGTGTGAGACTTTATGCAGTGTACAAAGAGATAACTGTAAACAAAAAGTCTAGTTTCTTATGTATATAGAAAAGGTAAAGGCATCTATGTCAAGTATCTATAAACTCTGATACACTGAAAACTTCATAAACACACACACACACACACACACACACACACACACACACACACACATTATATATATATATATATATATATATATATATATATATATATATATATATATATATATATATATATATATAACAACAGAAAACTCCTCATCCCTGAAGAATTCGAACCCAGACAGTCAGGGGCTCCATGCACCTTGGCGTGTTCAGTACTTTCAACCTAGGCCACAACGAGGGTTAAAAGAATTGGAAGTTGTCAGACCCTTAGCCCAGTTCCCAACAGTTCTCGGTGATCTTTTTGGGCACAAATATTTCATCTCATATATATATATATATATATATATATATATATATATATATATATATATATATATATATATATATATATATATATATATATATATAATCGCACTCCCTCCCAGTAAAGGAGAGTGATGAGAGGCAGTAATAGTGTTGATGTATACATATGATAAATCTTTCTTAGTATCTTACCCCACTTATATTTTTCAGAGATCAGAGAATGTTCGTTCAAAAATATATATATATATGAAAAGTATATAGAATGTGAAGGATTGAAAAACTACAGCTTCCATTTGAGCGGGTGACTCAATTGTACAGGTTACCACTGAGCTATATATTGCTGCAAATGTAATTTTAGATTTTATACGAAAATGCTTTGAAATGTTTAAGAGAAAATACCGTCATATTTGCCCTCCAATATGAGTGCAATGTATTCTCAAGACATTAAATATTATATATATATATATATATATATATATATATATATATATATATATATATATATATATATATATATATATATATATATACCTGTTATGTTGATGATGTACCTGTGTTTATGTGTTGTGAGTATAACTATCATGACCTCCTGGTCATGATAGGTGTCACGTTATGTATCCCATAGTGCCCATCATGGCTTCGGGCATAGCAAGTGCCACTCCTAGTGCCACCATGTGTTATTCTTCCTGTGAGGGGTATGTGTCACTCCTACTGAGGGTATGTGTGTTACTCCTTATGCGGGTACGTGTCACTCCCTGTGCGGTCATGTGTCATTGCAAATATGTGTAAATCACAAAAAACATAACACTTTTTGTCATTGTAAATGTTTAACACATGGATCGTACATTGTGGTGACTTACAAGCTCACTGTAATTTACTGCCACAATACTGAACAATGGCAAAACAGAAGAAAAAAAAGTATCACGGTCCATTTATATTTTACAATGAGAACTATTTCAGTGTCATTCTGAATCCTATTTTGTTTTTAATAGAATGAAAAATTAGGCATAAGGAAGAGTTTACATGTATATATTGTATTGAATATTTCGATAGCCACTGTAAATTTTCACACTAAGCAAAATAAAGACGAGAGTTAGAAAGGGAACGGTAAACTTGTTTCATTAACCCGCAATCTTGACCCTGTTTTCTTAACTTCGCAAGTAAACTATGACTCTTCAGCTACACTGAAAACTACGACTCTTATTACGACTCTTACGTGGAGACATTATTCCACGTGTAAAGGTTGTCGCATCAGGTATGTTTTCCTGCACCACAACGGGATGAAATGCACTGACCTTTTCTGGAAATCTAAATTATTATTAACCAGACACGCGCGCCCACAGGCTGCCTCTATTTTGGTATTTAGGGGCATAAACATGCTTATGGTAAATGATAAATAACAAAAGATGAATTAATTCGTTTCAAGACGTCGATACGCCATAAGACTCTTTGGACCAAGCTGGGTCGGTCTCACTGACCCTTGTCTCTGACACAAACAGAAAACTCGAGCAAGGCCAGAATTATAAAGGAGGAAAACGTAATTATAGCAGCAAAGGTGCCAGGTGGAGCTAGAGTAAACCTCGTTGAGTGGTGGCTGAGTCTTGCCAAAGGTGAAGTTGTTACGTGTGGTTCCCAATGTCGAGGACAGAGAGCCTCTGTCCAACGTCCCCTAGAGCGTCTGACCTTCACCGGTGTGCTGCCCTCAATGGTCACCCAAGTACCGCGATCTATTTACTGCCTGGAGAAACAAAGGTATCGAGTGTAAGGACATGTACCTGGTTCCTCGCCCTACTTGGGAATAGAACTCTGGTCCAAGCGGTTGTGAGCCCACTACGCTAACGGTGGTTTTAACAAAATAAGATCGTCCTAGATATCCAAATGTCAATTAAGTCAGAATATTACATTTTTAAGAATACTAACAAATAATTATTTACTAGAATCAAACTTGTCTTTAAATGAGTACGTAAATTATACATATATATATATATATATATATATATATATATATATATATATATATATATATATATATATATATATATATATATATATATAAAAGAGATGAAAATTCTCAAATTCACAAGGTTGTTAAAAAGAGCAAGATGAAAAGTATAAATCCTAAACTTGAAACATTACTGCACTTGCAGTAAATACTCTCAATCTCTTTTATGGAGTAAGTGGAGAGCGTAATTATACTGAACTTAACGCGTCCAGACTGTCTCCTAAAACCTTATGGTCAAGACTATCTCTTAATCCTACTTGGTTCAGATTATCATTGGTATCAACCAAGTCTACATTAATTGATGATCTGTCTAAAGTTCTTGACGTAGACTCCTCCTGGACTTACCTGGCTCAAATCTTCCAGATCCAAACTACCTACAGAGCCTTCCAGATCGTTCCAGACGTTCTACCTACATAACTTTCCACACTTAAACTACATAGAAAACCTTTCCTTTCAGGCACAGATTATTACTCCTGAACGACCATATCAGATGCTATCTACTCCTGAACGACCGTACCATATACAGTCCATTTAAAAAACCAATGGGGTCGACCATTCGGGCTCAAACTACCATCTGAACCTAAGGGCACCAGAATATCTCGAGAAAATACTTGATCATATGTACGTCGAAGGCCTGCCATCAATCTCCATGGCTCATGGTGACCCTGTTGCTAGTGCTGGCCAAGTATCCCTGAGCAACGATGTAGGGGAAAGCTTACACCGAGATCGCATATATTACTTTCCTTTACCTGGAATGAAATTAATCCTATCGAGGGAGCAATGTATTTGAAATAAGGTACTTGGCTGTCTGTAATTATTAAGACTACAAGCAATGATTAGAACAAGTCATTATGTTATTGCAAGAAGTACTTCCCTTCCTCCATGATGGCAGCCGGCCTCAAGTTCTCTTCCTTCCGGAAAGGGGTCGTTCAAGCACATTCTGTCCATGGAGGACAGAAGAAAATGTATATATGCTGGTTAGCATTGTAAATGTGTGGCCACGTCTGTGGTAGAAACTAATAATTATATAAACAAGCACATTCTTAATATATATGACTGGTGTTCGCTTTGGACAGTACGTAACAGTATTTTCCCTGTCACTCGACGAAGAGTTGATCAGATTTAGAATTCCCGGCAGGTTTGAGCCGCCACTCTGGCTCTGGGCCCGAGAGACCCCATTCTTGCAGCCAGAAATTTTACCTCAAGTTCCTCCAGGGAATTAATTTAGGTTTTTGTAACAGGAAAGGAAAGCTGTCTCTATATCTGGATTTTGTTAACACTCCGAATTTTGTTATTCTTTGTACCCTACTTACGAGTCATTGTGATCCTGTTTCCTGTTTTCGTAGGTGGGATCATGTCAGGTGGCTTGGGGTCAGTGGGGTCAGTGGGGGCTGGTGGCTTGGGGTCAGTGGGGTCAGTAGGGGCTGGTGGCTTGGGGTCAGTGGGGGCTGGTGGCTTGGGGTCAGTGGGGTCAGTGGGGGCTGGTGGCTTGGGGTCAGTGGGGTCAGTAGGGGCTGGTGGCTTGGGGTCAGTGGGGTCAGTAGGGGCTGGTGGCTTGGGGTCAGTGGGGGCTGGTGGCTTGGGGTCAGTAGGGGCTGGTGGCTTGGGGTCAGTGGGGTCAGTAGGGGCTAGTGGCTTGGGGTCAGTAGGGGCTAGTGGCTTGGGGTCAGTAGGAGTTGGTGGCTTGGGGTCAGTGGGGTCAGTAGGGGCTGGTGGCTTGGGGCCAGTGGGGTCAGTAGGGGCTGGTGGCTTGGGGTCAGTGGGGTCTGGTGGGGTGGGGTCAGTGAAGTCAGGTACATTGAGGTTAGTAACGAGGTGAATGAGGTGCATTTGGTTAATTCTGGCTTAATCTTTTAAAGTGTCAATTAATTGCTCGCCTTTTATAGTTCCCAGTGAAGGATGTACGATATTAACAAATCATGAAAGAATCAGTTATGTATTGCCGCTCGTGTTCAATGACCTGGTGTCTCCATATTCTAAAAGCTTGGAGAAGGAATCCAATCACCAAGGTTCATTTTCTCCAAATATTTAATGAAAGTGCAAATAAATGAGGTTAGTTTTCTGAAGACTTTAACAGTACTCAATATTCTTCAAAATAATGAAGATTCCAAGTCTCAAATTGATTCCTTCTGCTACCAGAAGACTGATTGATGAAGATTAAGCCACCCAAGAGGTGGCACGGTCATGAATATCCCGTAATGTCGCTATTAGAAGGACGTATGTATTATTATTTACAGAATTCAACCACTTTCTCGAGTCACGTGCAAGGATGACGTGCAGGCGTGGCATGGACCAAGAGCAAAATTGCTCTTGCCTCCTGGAGCTTCTCTGATAAAATGTTGCATCACTACTTTTAATTTATCGTCTCTGCCGCGTCGTTCTCGTCTTGAACGTCACGTTCTCGCTGCATCCCGGAGTAACGTTACGTCAGGCTGAGGAACACAGTCTCGGCTGCACCCTTCTGACATGAGAGATGTTGCCGCTTCCTCCCCGAACTTAAGTCAGACGACATACTTATCAGGCGCCTGTGGCTGACATCTAATTTATATCTTGTTTGCATTTCTCCCTGCGGCACCTTTCCTCCTATCTCTCTGACCCAGCTGAGATTCACTAGGCTCCCGTTAGAATAATCTTTGACCTAGCTGTTAGTTCACTAGGCTCCAGGTAGAATAGCCTTTGGCCTAGCTGTTTGTTCACTAGGCTCCAGGTAGAATAGCCTTTGACCCAGCTGTTTGTTCCCTAGGCTCCAGGTAGAATAACCTTTGACCCAGCTGTTTGTTCACTAGGAACCTTAATACACATAAGGGGGACGAGGGGGACATACCTGGCGTGCAACAACATGGAACACACAATATTCTGATCAAAGGGTTCAAGGACTGTAACACCTGGTTGGGATAATTTAGTACGGTACTTGGGTCTCTATTAGCTCCAACTACCGGAGGATGGCTAGTGAGGTTTACCAGGCTGGACAGATCTTCCAGTGACATGCTCTGGAAACTATCTGATGACAGGTTGTACAAGAATAAGTTAATGACGGCCATCCCTAGAAGCAAACCTCCAGGGAATAATAATCCAGCTAATATTAGACCCCCATGTCGTAATGGGTCATCAAAATACACAGAACAATCAAGAACCACTGAACAATACAAAACACCTACTGAACAATGAAGAATAGACTGACAAACCCCATAATTTCCTGCCTACTTTTCACAATGAGGTCAGTGACACTCTTCCCTTCACATATGACACTGATCCAGATAATTGTGAATTAAATTAACTACTATATACCGTATATAAGTCGACGCCAGTAGAAATACCGAATGGTTAACAGCACTGACAATACAGTTTAAACAATACTATGATAATTCTTAAAGCCTCGTTCTGGTATGAAGAGGAAATGGCAGAGAATGACTTGGTAAAATACATCATGAACGGATTAGAGAAAAAATGGAACGATCAAGTGCATTGTGATCTATTGCATTCAAACATCAACCGAAAGTGATGACTACCAAACGTAATATAACCAGTCATCAACCAGAAATAAAAACTATGGCGTGAAACGTAATCAATTACAAGCAAACATCGACCAGAAGGTTGGATAACAATTCATCACGAAATCCACAAACACCAACGGTAATAAAGCAACGCAGAGGTCGAAACTCCCAGCTTCACCAGAGCACGAAACGACCCTATCTACACGGTGAAAAGTATTATTGTAAGCCGTTATGATTACTTTTAACACGGGACAAGTTTGCCTCTAATTACGGAACAGCGGCGCTCACCGCTTTAACCTGCTCGCGTGATGCAGATTGTGTGTGAGCGAAGCGTGTCGAGCAAGGCCTCTTATTGCCTCGACCTCTCCGTGCTGGCCACAACAGACTACCGTGCCTGTTCTTGGCCAAACGTGCACCCGTAGTCTTCCTTTTCAACTACTTACCTGTAATTTGAGTCATGCTACATAAGGGAAAGGAACTATTTTGACTTCTACCTGAGCCTAGGAACCTAATGAAGTATGGGTAGTAATTCACCTGGCACTCCAGGTCTGAGAGTGGAACAAAACACGCTATTGGTAAGGCAGCTCACTTGGCAGCTCACCCTGGCAGCTCACCCTGGCAGCTCACCCTGGCAGCTCACCTGGCAGCTCACCCTGGCAGCTCTCGCCTGCTCTCTGAAATACAACACGCCATGGGAAGGTCATCCCATCCTGGACACTCCTGGTCCTTTATAAAACAAAAACACTTTGGCACACCTGGAGCAGAAATTGACGAACACGGCTAGAACACCCTCCGCATAAGTTCGAACCCTCATTACGGCTCCAACAAATTTTCTCATCACACAATTGTTATGTATATGTATATACATGTATTCAATACTGTATCACATACCTGTATTACAAAAGTGAATTACACACCCATATCACATAAACCCCTGCACAATAATTTCATAAAATAAGTGCATAAATAAATACTGTAAACAACTAATTAATTACGAAGACTAATCACTAGTTACTGTTCATTAACCAAATTTACCTGGATAATGAGAGCCGTGACAATACGCTGGCCAGAATAATGCTTGCTAATTATAAAGTCAACAAGGTCGGTGCATCAGTAATATAACTGCTGGCCTCTTTTATGTTAGGAAAAGATAATTAGATTACATTATAAACATGTATAAGCTTTCATTACATTTACTCAGGGGTCAGATAATGGAATATAATTCATTGGATTAAGTGGACGGGAATTACATCAGGTTAAAAATATATTTAAATACTGCCTTATGTGTCCAATAATCGTATATAATCCCTCGTATGGCAAGCAGTTTTGTTCAGGAACACGTGTGTACTCACACAGTAGCGCCAGCACTCGCCACCATCTAATACACCAACACCGCAGGTGTAGATACATTGCCTCTGGGTGTATAGTTTAAATGGGATAAATGTTTACAGATAGGAAGGCTCATGGATTAATTACTAAGTACATAATAAAAAAACTACAAACTCCAATGTGTACGTAACGAATAAAGGAACTTACAGGACAGGCAAACACACACACACACACGCAGACGCACACACACACACACACACACACACACACACACACACACACACACACACACACACACACACACACACACACACACACACATACACACACAAGCCCGCAAATGCTAATCAGCTCCGTATAGCTGAATAGTTATAATCAGTTATAATCAACTATTTTAAAATCTAATTTAATATTCCTTAAATATTTCAGGAAACTCTCCCGGGGCCTGGATGAATAATATCATAAATAGGTTCGTCTTCTGAAGTAGAGGCTGGTATCACTAAGTTCCAGAGAAGAAAAACTAGTACAAGACACGTCTCGTCCACCATCCAAGGGAATTCTGCTTGCCAACAGTTTTGTAGAGTATATAAACGAAGAACTTCAAGATAAATTATTATATTAGGAATCAATTTAATTATTTTTTCAAGAATTATTAATAAAATGGAATTTTAAGACATAACTTAAAATACTGAAAAATACGTAATGATATGTTACTACAAAAATACGTCTGATTTCAAGCAAAAGTCTTAAAATGCTTTAAGACTTTCCGCTTGAATCACAGTGACGAATATTTCTGGCGCTGCTCGTCCCTCGACGTGACGTGCGAGGTTCCCATGTTGACATAACGAACTATACCATTCCATGAATTGGAAAACGGTAAAATGGCTGAGTGCAATAGAAATCAACTTGATATAACAGGCTCACCGCACACCATCTCCTCACCCTCAGATATAAGAGATATAACACTGCTCACTCCACACTATTTTCTCGTCACTGTCAACACCCTCCCCCAGCCCCCCACCATAAATATGTAACCCATATCTATAAAAAGATAATATATATATATATATATATATATATATATATATATATATATATATATATATATATATATATATATATATATATATATATATATATATCCATGAATGAAGGTCAGGGGCCAGATTCACGAAGTAGTTACGCAGGTACTTAGAAATGTGTACATCTTTCCTCAATCTTTGACGGCTTTGGTTATAATTATTAAACAGTTTACAAGCATGAAAACTTGCCAATCAACTGTTGTTATTGTTATAAACAGCCTCCTGGTGCTTCGGAGCTCATTAACTGTTAAATAATTTTAAACAAAGCCATCAAAGATTGAGAAAAGATGGACAGGTTCGTACGTTCTTGCGTAACTGCTTCGTGAATCTGGACCCAGATTCTTTACTGTCTTGTACTGGTTCTCTCTCTCTCGTGCTCTCAGCCGTTGCTTGCAGGTGGAACATGTGATCAGTGTACACACACACTGTCGTGTAATCAACATCTATGTATCGAAATCTCGTATAAGTCGGTTTCCGCCCAGATGTATGGAATTTTTCGTCCTTGTTGAACCTAAGTGCAGATGCCAGAATAGTTTATCGGAATCGAAATGTGGTTTCCGATACCGTAATGCAGAGTCCAGTTGATTTTCTCTTAGAGGTAAAATGAATATTATCCTATGAAAAGAATCAATCAGGATTCGTTTATGATTTTATTCTCTTAAAAACATCTTGTCATCTTTCAGTACGCCAACGAGAATATTATAATAGTATATTATTATTAGGTCATTTACAAGACACGGATTTAGTTCGGGTGTTTACCAGTCAACAAGAATCCCTGAGCTGTAGTCTATGTGATCCTCAACAAAATTCAAATTCCAAACTAATGCAACTATTTACAGGAATTTGCTGGCGGATCTATTTAGGTTAAATAAGTTGGTATTTTAAGCACAGTATTGTTGTCAAAATATCTAATTTAATAGACTTAATGAAATGCTATATATTTTGCTAAAATAAGTCTCACTGCTCTAATAATAAACTGTAAGTTCCTTAAGGCTGGACAACTGAACAGCCCAGGCACTCCAGATGGCAAGTCTCTTTGATTTTAGTGAAAATTTGAAAATTGTATTATTTTATTTGAAGATTTCTGGAAATGGGAGAATTGTCGAAACTAAGCTAAAGTGTTGTTGAAAGTAGCAATGACCCTTAGGAGACCAACCACTTGGACTGGACGTTAGAGCAGCGGTTTTGCGTCATGCAGGTCGGCGTTCAATTCCCGACCGTCCAAGTGGTTGGTCACCATTCCTTTCCTCCGTCCTATCCTAAATCCTTATCCCCCCATACACCTTCCAAATGCTATATAATCATAATGGCTTGATGCATTCTCCCTGATAATTACCTTACGTTTATCTTAGTGAAGATTGGGATGCTAGGAGCAGAATATCAGGATGCTGTACAGGTCACTATTCTGATACGACCTATATAGCTACTATGCCATTATGACCAACATGGCCACTAAGCCATGTGGCCAATATAGTCACTGCCTCATAATGACTAACACAAACACTCCACTACTTTGTCCACCCCGCTATCATGGCTCACAACATCACTGCTCAATCATAGCCCACATAACCACTACGCAATTGTGGCCAACATAACCACTGAAAATTAATGTCTTAAACCACCACATCACAATCAACATAACACACCCCTCCATCATGGCCGCCAACATAACCACCTTATCATCACAGCCAACATAACCACCCACCACCACGGCCAACATAACCACACATCATCATAGCCAACTGCACCATGGAGTTGTCAACAGAGCAGTATTGCCACCGTTTCAGAATCACTGCAAACGTCGATATCCTGACCTCTTTTTCCACTGCACAAAGTGAAGGATGCAAACGCCAGCCAACCTAATTGGCAAATGGGGAGAGAAGAGTGGAACATGTGTGCCTACAGGCACTCCAACTCTGCTACAGAGAATGGAACTTATGTGTCAACAGGTACTCTGCTCTTCCACAGAGCAGAATGGAATCATTGTTTCTACCTCGGTCGAGAGTCGAACCCGGGCTCTTAGGAATACGATCACCGAAAGCTGTCTGCTCAGCCGTGTGTGTGTGTGTGTGTGTGTGTGTGTGTGTGTGTGTGTGTGTCTATCAAAATGATAAATCCGAGTGGTTTCGTGATAATTATAATGGATATGAATTACCGTTCACATTAAGCTAGCAATAAATTCTGTGGGACGAGCTAGTAAACATCGAGTAGAGAGAATTTAATAAAATATGTGTAGCATAATGACAGGACTAAATCATAATTCCTTCTCTATTTACATAAAGATTTACTCCATCCAATTGATTGGATAAATTCAAATTAAAATACTACATTTAATTCAGTTATTAAAAAGTACTTAATTAGGTTTCGTTGTATTATTTAGTAGAGAAATTTTTATATTTGCATTTTTACAGAGGATTACATGGATTAGAGAGTTTCATATTTGGAGGATAGTATGGAATACTGTGAGGAACAGACACAAATGAAAACGATAGTTATATGGGTGTAAAACACTTGGGGAAGCAGTCTACTATGGGCTCACCATAGTCCGTGCTACTTGGAACTTTTTGTTCCAGGTAGCAAATCTTAAACAACAACAACATGGGAAAGAATATAAAGAACAGACTCAGGCACAGAAATAACAACGCCCCTAAAGATGTACTACACAATCCGACGAGCATTAGAAACGAACTAGACGAGTTAACTGCACATGTCTCTACAGAGTCAATAGATATTACGGGGCAAACGGAAACATGGAAATTGAATTGAAATTGAAATAAGTATATTGAGGTAAAATACACACAAAGGGATGAGTTAGCTCAAGCTATTCTCACTCCGTTCAGTACATCGTGTTAATACATACACAGACACACATCGCAAGCAATAAACATATTACCAAACATTCTGAGAGATAAACATATACATTTCCTGGAAACATGGAGGAATGTAGAAATCAGGAAACTGTTATCTGAATATGGGATAATGGGATCCAAATGATTTTATTCTCATAAGACAGACTTGACGATGATAGGGAGTAGCACAATATGAAAATGAAAAATAAAAGTGTAAAAACGGTATAAATGAGCATCACACAAACTATTTATAGTGAATGTTCAGTCATTATGTTCAGTCATTAGAGCCTTCAGAGCCTCGGGTATGCCTATTCCTTTATACAACTCGGTGTTCAAGAGGATATCCTAATAATACATACAGAATGTGTCAATGGGTTGTCATAACTCTTCACTCTAAATCGTTATCGTAACTCTCCACTCAAAAGTGCTGTTATAACTCTTCTCTCTGAGGCGTGGTAATGCAGAAGCATCAACAATTCTCCATGACAGCTTGGCCCGCAACGACGACAACTTAAATCAATTATACATACAATTATTCCTCAGAAGATAAAAAAAGGGATATATATATATATATATATGCAATTGACGATCACAAAACACTGATCATTTTATGCGGAAAATCCACAGAGAAATATGAAATGAGGTGAGTCAGTCTGGTGTTGACAAAGGCTTTAACAAAGCCGAAACGTTCACCTCATTTCATATTTCTCTGTGGATTTTCCGCATATATATATATATATATATATATATATATATATATATATATATATATATATATAATGTGTGTGTGTACTCTAAGCTAATGAGCTAATATTCGAAAGAACATGATATACATTTACTCGGCGAGATACCCGGCGATGCACGGGGAGCCCCACTCCCCCTCCCCTTCCTCACTTCCCCCTCCTCTTCCTCACACCCCCCCCTCCCCTCGTCCTCCACAACCTTCCCCTCACCACTCCCCCTCACCCCAAGCTCACGTCCCACTTAGCCAATCTTCCCTTTCATAAAATACATTATTAGGAAGCAATGACGCTACTGTGTGTGCCTTAAATAATTTGTTATGTCGAAAAACTCTTCGGGCGACGCAACCAATATTTCAAAATTTACCAAATTGAATCCGTGAGAATCGGTTCGGGGTGGTATCAATAATTACTAGTATTTCTTAAATCATTTAACGTAGGCCTATCCCGACCAGCCTATTTCTGTCCTGTATCCCAGACCATTTGTCCTTCAAATTTGAGTAAGAGTAACCCCGGGAGCCGGTCGGCCGAGCGGACAGCACACTGGACTTGTGATCCTGTGGTCCCGGGTTCGATTCCGGGCGCCGGCGAAAAACAATGGGCAGAGTTTCTTTCACCCTATGCCCCTGTTATCTAGCAGTAAAATAGGTACCTGGGTGTTAGTCAGCTGTCACGGGCTGCTTCCTGGGGGTGGAGGCCTGGTCGAGGACCGAGCCGCGGGGACACTAAGCCCCGAAATCATCTCAAGATAACCTCAAGATGACCCCAAGCATCTAGCCTGCAACTTTTGATATTCTCTCTTACAGTATAAATTTCTACGTACATTACAAACATCTCTTCCACAAAAGAGTAATGGAAAAGGGATTATATTGATATTAACAATGATTTTCTGGAAAATATTTGTCATTACACCAGCAGATAAGTTTGTCTTCAATTCTCTTTCATTACGACCGGCGCAAGGGGGGGACTTATTGAGAACCTGACCTAATCCCGTATTAATTTTCCAAACGAGCAATTCGATTGCTAAACATAGAACGCACAGAGCGAGTTCATTACTCTGACGGGGACAATCTACGAACACGTAAAGGTGTTATTGAGTGTTTTTAATCTGACTTGAGAGGAAAACTGTTTTCGACTTTTAAGACTTTGCCTTTATTTCTTGATGTAAACAAAGTCAAGATGATACCTGCAGGATGAATTGCAGGGCGTCTACCTTGGCACACACCTCCCTTGCAACACTGACGCTGTGATGTGTTGCAAGTGTGGTTATTGACTTGTAGTTTCAGGTGTGGTTGGCGATGCTGATGGTGGGATTGTTATTGAAGACTCGTGTGATTTTTTTGTGTAAACTTCTGCTGCGATTGTTGATGTTTTTGGTGTCATTGTTGCTAGTGTTATTATTGTTAATGTTCCTGATATAATTGTTTCTGTTGCATTTAGTATAATTGTTGTATATTTGTCTGTACTTTCCTCCCGTTCATTCCTCGTATCTATTTTAACATTCCATTTATCGTTACCGGTATTTCCGTTAATATACGTCTCCCACGTCACCATTATTAACCCCGCCTCCCACGTTAATATACGCCTCCCACGTTACCATTATTAACCCCCGCCTCCCACATTGATTGCTCTTCAGACGTTGCGTGTTTGGTCCATATTTTTCAGGAACCGAAACTCATACTTAATTGTGATTGACAGAACACACTATTCACACGCTATTTGTTGGGGAGAAAGTTGGACAGGAGTAGAACTTGACCAGGGTTATGGGTACTCTGGTGCACTGAGTCCAGGGCTGGGGTACTATGGTGCAGTGAGTCCAGGTCTGGGGTACCACAGTATAGAGAACAGCGTCTGTCAGATCAGCTGCCACAACTAGGCGAGTACAACTAGGTGAGTACACCTCGCTGAGTACAACTAGGTGAGTACAAGTCACTGAGGCAACCCAGGTGAGACACTCATCTCTCAGATCCAGACTAACCCGCTCACCTGTTTTCTTAAGATATTTGAAGCTCTTTTTGTTCATTGCAAACTTAAGTGTTAATATTGTGAAATAACGCGTTACAAGATGTGATTAAATCCACAAAAATAAACTAACACAGTTTCTAACTCATCAACATTCATATGAATTTTCGTTCACGTCACTTTGTTTCCTATGCTGACATTTTCCCCATTTTTAATATTTGCAATAACTAGAATAGAAAAAATATAATTCTTCCGCACACTCTCGTAATACATAATATTTAATTGACACCTCAACGTAAAGATGTTTTTTTTTCACACCTGTGACACCTTTGTGGTTCAACTAATGGGTGTATAAGTGGAGTTCCGCATTCCTCGGTTCTCCTTTCATGTTTTTTATCATGCCGCGCCTGCATTTACCTCCAATAAATCAGCGTTAAATTCTTTTTGTTCTTTTTCTGGTATGCCGATCCTACCATTATTTTTTGTTTTAGTTTGAATCACCTCAATATAAAGGACAATGTGTCCGTCAGTCAGTTCAAGGTTGGAGGCCAGACGCTCTTGGCTAGCGTCACTCAGTTCTTCCCAGTATTTGTAGCTTGCCACGTGCCCAACATGGCTGAGACAGCACTGGAGTTAAAGACAACAGTGCTAAGTGACAAACTGCTAACGTCACCCCCTCCCCCCCCCCCTCGGAACATGGTCCTAGAACCCACATGCTTCACATAGATTTCACGACTATTCATCATCTGGCAACACTCGTGGTTCATATTGTGTAAAGTTTTCATCATCAGCTTGAATATTCAGGGATCGCAATGAGCCTACAAATGTTAGACAGCTTGGGGATAATTCATTCGTTGTCTCATACTTGTATAAGCAAACAATGTTAAGAATTTATGAAAAACTGTTTCCAGGTTGGACCAAGAGTGTTGCCGGGGGGTGGATAGTCGTGAACCTGTGTTGAAGCATATGGACTCCAAGGCCACCCATCACATGTAGGCCATCGCTGGTGGAGTGGTACTAGTACTGGGTATAGCCAATGGTGTGATCCCTGTCCGTCCAGGTTCGAATCCACTTAATGCGCAGCAATTTTGAAGCTGCCGATCACAACGACAATTTGTTGCAGAGCAAAACTGACGCTTCGTCGGTCGCTTCGCTTCGAAGCGTCGTCGCTTCGTCTAAATAATTTAATACTTATAATTATAAGTATTGGCGGTGTCATTCATACGATTTTGCTTTAGGTAAACCACTTCAAATTTAACGCTTGTCAACTCATATGAACGAACTAGTTAAAAATCGTCACTACAGTAACTACGCAACTACTTACGAAAACTGTTCATCTTGTGAAAGGGGCCTGACAGCTGAGTGGACAACACTTCGGGTTCGTAGTCCTGAGGTTCCGGGTTTGATCCCCAGTGGAGGCGGAAACAAATGGACAGAGTTTCTTTCACCCTGATGCTTTTGTTCAGCAATAGTAAATATGTAACTGGGAGTTAGACAGCTGCTACGGGGTGCTTCCTGGGGGATGTGTAACAAAAAGGAGGCCTGGTCGAGGACTGGGCCGCGGGGACGCTAAGCCCCGAAATCATCTCAAGAAACTTTCCACAATCATAGAGGCTTTGTTTACATTAATTATAGAGTTTGTAAGCTCCGATTCACTACAAGGTTCCAAGTAAATTCAGTAGAATTTCTGGTTTCAATTCTTATACCATGTCGTAGCTCAGTTGATTAAGGCAGCGTCTGAGATGCTCTCGGACGAAGGTTCGAATCCTCGTCATACCCGCCAAACACACACAGAAACTACGACGTTGATACAACGTTCGAACAAGTTTTAACACCTAACCAGTTATAACAACCAATATAGCAAGTTGTAACAACGATCTAATACGTCATAAACACGTTAAGCCAAGATGTAACAACTTTATTACAAGTTGTAACAATCGGAAAACAGAGACAGTTTCGGTTTGTGTTTCCAGGGCGCGGCCCTTGTGGATTTGTTCATTTGATCCATCACGCTATTGTGATTTCTGTGTGTAATGGTGTTCCTGGCTTGGTGCCTCCTTGTGATAATTGCTCACGTCACCGTCAATCCACAAAGCACAATAGCATTACGTCCGGATTAAATGAAACCAAACTTTACAAATAGAATAATTTAAACATCATTTTGACTCGCATCCGGGACCTTTACAGTCTGGTCAATAAAGCCAATACATTAAAGAAGGGAATATAAAGAAAACACCAGCAAAGACAGCACTCCTGATCAGACAAAAGTTTTAGATTGAAAAAGTTTGAAACTGAATAATTCCTGCTTGCAAATGAATGTCGTAAGAGCAACTACTCTGCCGGTCATCGGTCGCTTTTATCAAATATTTAAGTTATTGGGTGAAGTTTAAGGGGCTAAATATCACATGAGTGTTACTGCCATTAGATGATCAGGTGCAGACGAGGTTTAAATATTATGTGAAAAATAAAAAGTTGGCAAAATCGCATCCATATTAGCATGATTGGCAAACTGGAAATATTAAACATATTTGTTTAAACAAGGCACAATACCATGACTGAAAATAACACCCATCCCACACATCTGAAAAATAAGAGAAATGACGATGTTTCGGTCCTCGGCTTGAAAATGGTCCAGGACAGACCGAAACGTCATTTCTTTTATTTTCAGATTTCTGGGTTAGGCGTCTTTAATCATATATTATTAATGTGTTTAAATTGGTATGAATAGGAACTGCCTCGTATGGACCAATAAGAGCTGCCTCGTATGGACCAATAGGAGCAGCCTCACATGGACCAATAGGAGCTGCCTCGCATGGACCAATAGGAGCAGCCACACATGAACCAATAGCAGCTGCCTCGTATGAACCAATAGAAGCAACCTCGCATAAAGCAATAGGAGCTGCCTAGTATGGACCAATAGAAGCTGCCTTGCATGGACCAAGAGGAGCAGCCTCGCATGGACCAATAGGAGCAGCCTTGCATGGACCAATAGGAGCTGCCTCGTATGAGCTACAGAACTTATGCAATTTCCTATATTTTTATGTTCTTATGTCCAGCAATTAATGTTTTCTCAAGTTACATTTTATTTACACCCTTCCAAATAGTTTCATCCATCACAGAGACGGAGTTTGTCACTGATCAACTGCCTCTGGAAGCTTGATTTTCATACTTATGAAAAGGGTTAACAAGTTAACCTTTTCACCATAAGGATTTTCATCTTCATGAAAAGGTTAACAAGGCGAGCTTCAGCTGCTTGGAGCTCGTATTGTATTGGCAAAATACAATGGTATTTTACTGTGGTTTTTGTTCTCATGTTTCGCATTGAAAGATCACCTATTACATTATTCATTTAGCTAAGAAAATATTCCCAATTTGTGAACCAAGATGTACCAACACCTTGAGGTACCGGGAGCCGGTCGGCCGAGCGGACAGCACGCTGGACTTGTGATCCTGTGGTCCCGGGGTCGATCCCGGGTGCCGGCGAGAAACAATGAGCAGAGTTTCTTTCACCCTATGCACCTGTTACCTAGCAGTAAAATAGGTACCTAAGTGTTAGTCAGCTGTCACGAGCTGCTTCCTGGGGGTGGAGGCCTGGTCGAGGACCGGGCCGCGGGGACACTAAAAAAGCCCCGAAATCATCTCAAGATAACCTCAAGATATACTCCCCTCTCTCTCCTGCTGCTGGTGGTACATCACACCCAGATACAGGCGATAAGTCACAATAACGTGGCTGAAATATGTTGACCAGACCACACACTAGAAGGTAAAGGGACGACGACGTTTCGGTCCGTCCTGGACCATTCTTAAGTCGAGAATGATCCAGGACGGACCGAAATGTCGTCGTGCCTTCACGTTGTAGTGTGTGGTCTGGTCAACACCCAGACCCACCAGTTTGAGGTACCCCAACTCTCTCCTGCTGGTGGTACATCACACTCTAATTATCCCAAATTACTGAAATGATGTTAAAAATAAACTGGGAGGCTTGGTGGTGACACTCACACACCGCATGATGAAGTTTTCGTGACAAACAAGATAATGTTAATGACTCTGTAGGTGAAATAACAGATAAGTTCTCGTGTTGGTGTTTGCTCTGGCTCTAGTTCTCTCACTCTGGCTCTTGTTCTCTCTCAGGCTGGCTCGAGTTCTCTCTCACTCTCTGGCTCTAGTTCTCTCACTCTGGCTCTAGTTCTCTCTCAGTCTGGCTCTAGTTCTCTCTCACGCTGGCTCGAGTTCTCTCTCACTCTCTGGCTCTAGTTCTCTCACTCTGGCTCTAGTTCTCTCACTCTGGCTCTAGTTCTCTCTCAGTCTGGCTCTAGTTCTCTCTCAGTCTGGCTCTAGTTCTCTCTCACTCTGGCTCTAGTTCTTTCTCACTCTGGCTCTAGTTCTCTCTCACTCTGGCTCGAGTTCTCTCTCACTCTGGCTCGAGTTCTCTCTCACTCTGGCTCTAGTTCTCTCACTCTGGCTCTAGTTCTCTCTCAGTCTGGCTCTAGTTCTCTCTCACTCTGGCTCTAGTTCTCTCTCACTCTGGCTCTAGTTCTCTCTCACTCTGGCTCTAGTTCTATCACTCTGGCTCTATTTCTCTCTCTAGTGGCTCTAGTTCCCTCTCTAGTTCTCTCACTAGCTTTGGCTCTAGTTTTCTCCATAGCTCTGGCTCTAGATCTATCACACTCTCTGGCTCTGGTTCTCTCACTAGCTCTGACTCTAGTTCTCTCTCTAGCTCTGGCTCTAGTTCTCTCACTAGCTTTGGCTCTAGTTCTCTCCATAGCTCTGACTCTAGTTCTATCACACTCTCTGGCTCTGGTTCTCTCACTAGCTCTGCTTTGCTCTGACTATACTGCTCTCACTTTAGATCTATTCTGTCTGTCCCTTCCGGCCTGACATTCTCAATCTGGGTCTCCTATCCTGAGGGATAGAGTCCCAGAGCTAGGATACGGCTATCCCTCGGCTATAGAGCGAGGGTCCGGCTATCCCTCGCCTATAGCGCAAGGGTCCGGCTATCCCTACGCTATAGAGCGAAGGTCCGGCTATCCCTACGCTATAGAGCGAAGGTCCGGCTATCCCTCGCTTTCTTTTATCAAAATCAGTCAGTTTTCAGGAGAGGCCAATTCTCTTATTAAGTTAAATATTGTTATCAGCGATGTATTGTGCAATTTTCTCCTACTGCAGCCTAAACAATACCATAACCTAACCAATACATAACCCCTAACCTAACCTAACTAAACCCAGAATATAACCTAACCACTAAATTACCCTTACCTAACCTCCTTTGCTCACCTCTATCAGCAGATAGAGAAACGTTGTTCCTTAATTCTTCTTCAGCACGCACGCAAGATGTTAAGCGCTCAAGAAAATTTTCCAGTAACGTTACTTTCAGTGAAACCCATTAACGGGCTCTAGAAGGTAAGTTAAATGACTATTTTCATCATGTAAATAACTATTTTCATCATGTAAATGACTATTTTCATCATGTAAATGACTATTTTCATCATGTAAATGACTGTTTTCATCACGTAAATGACTATTTTCATTATGTAAATGACTATTTTCATCATGTAAATGACTATTTTCATCACGTAAATGACTATTTTCATCATGTAAATGACTATTTTCATCATGTAAATGACTATTTTCATCATGTAAATGACTATTTTCATCATGTAAATGACTATTTTCATCATGTAACTGGACGACTGTAAGCCAGATGGGGACTTCCTAGCCAGTAGTGACTTGGTTATGTAATGGCTTGGCATCTAGCACTGCCATCAGTGAAGGAAAGAACTCCAGGCCACAAGAATGGGAATCGATACCGAAACCACCGGATCTTTGAGTCTCCAATGCCCCTACAATACAGAGTGCTTGAGACATTGTACTCATGTCATTGCCGAAGATTGGATTTCTTTCTTGAGTACAGACTCGAGCCATGTTCATCACTATAAGACTACTCCTGGTGCCTTTGAGGAAAACCCACTCATAAAGGCACATATGAAAGGTACATATATACTTATCCATGTCTATTTAAGGTATAAACACATTCTAGGATATTTCCTAAACAAATAATAGTTTAAAATATCCCATTTGGAAAGTGCATTACATTTAATGAGTTTTAGTGGCAATAATACACGTTACAAATTCTTTGAAAACAAATTGGATTTATACGCAAAGTAAAGATATTAATTTCTCCAATAAATGTTATATGACGCCCGTCAGTTGCTGATAAAATATATAATAAATGGTAACAAAGCGCGAGTAAGCTTGATAGTGTGTGTATGTGCGTGGTAAGCTGGGAAGATTGGGGTGGGAATGGGTGTAAAGGTTACATTTGAGAAGGAAGGGGAAATAGGTGTAAATGTTACATTTTGAGAAGAGAAAATGGGTGTAAAGGTTACATTTTGAGAAAGGGAAATGGGTGTAAAGTACATTTTGAGAAGGGGAAATGGGTGTAAATGTTACATTTGAGAAGGAAGGGGAAATGGGTGTAAATATTACATTTTGAGAAGGAAGGGGAAATGGGTGTAAATCTTACATCTGGGAAGGAAGGGGGATGGGGGGAATGGGGTGTAAATGAAAATCAGAGGTGGAAGAGGGTGGAGGTCAGATGTGGGTGAAGATGTCACCCACAATAATCAACTCTGTCCGCCTGGTATGTTCACGCAATTTCCGTTTATTTACTTCAGTTTATTTTTCTTTTTTTTTACTTGCAACTCGCTTCCACTCCGGATTTGTCTTTGTTGCTGTGCGTATATATATATATATATATATATATATATATATATATATATATATATATATATATATATATATATATATATATATATATATATATATATATATATGGGAAGGGGGTAGTATTGGGAGGAGTAGATGGGAAGGGAATAGTATAGGAGAGGGGATGATGGGTAAGGGGTAAAATAGGTTGCGTGAGAATGGCAGGAATTTAGCGGAAAGTGAAAACTAAGGGAACACAGATATTAAGGACGGCAAGAGTGAGATGAGAGCGAGAGAAATGCTGGGGGAAGTAATCGAGCAAGAGATGAAGCTTCATATTTAAGTGTGGTGAAGTGTTTGGAACTTTGGCTAATCTCTTGTACATGGAGGAGTGTATGGCTCTTCACGTTATACTTCACGTCACTGCTCCATGCATTACTTTTCACGTCATACTTCACCCATCCCTTTAAATACAGTTTGTAAATTATTAAGATTTTGGTCGGTATTTCAGACATTAATATTGATGGTGTATTAATGGTAGCCATAGATGCCATTAGTCGTGTTTCTGTGTATTTTGTGTCAATGGAGTAAATATTGACAATAATTACAGAATTGTTGCAAGAATTCCCAAAAGTTTAAGAGTGCAACCAGCATCACCAGCCATGGTAATTAAGGCGTTAATTAAGGTAGGCAATGTGGAAGAGGAATACAAAGATGAAGATGAAGAAGGGGAAATGAAAAAGCAAATTAACAAGGAATTTCGGCGTCGAAAATGAAAATGCAGAGACCAGTTGCTTCCATTCTTGCAACGAGGCACTTCGCTGCCATAATTACTGGCAATACTTGGCACGTGGCACCCACACAACGGCCGTCCGTTGTGTGGGAGCCTCGTCCGTCATTAAACATTTGACGGTCTTGCGGGGTGAGGGTCAAACAGCAAGATTCAGACCCATTCTGTAGCTTAGTGGGCGACGTTATCCTGACCTCAATCAGGGTCCCATACCTTCATCAAAACTGTTTAGAATTTTTTGTGGTCCTTGATAACCTCGACAGATCTTATTACCTATTCAAACCAACTTTTATTCAGGGTTTCATACTTAGTTTATATGAACAATCCGGCGAGAGATTTTCTTTTAAAGGCTGTATGACGCAGTAATGTTGGCCCAATGAACTCATATTACACTCGTTACGTGTCATTCCGGGTTTACAGCTTTAACTAAGTTTTCATTACTAAACACGAACGAATAATTGCAAGGACTCATCGCTTGATTCTGTATCCTACGAAATACAAGGCACTACAAAAAACGAGATATTTAAAGCAAAATCAGTAGAGGGAAAAAGATGCAAAATGCTCTCCAGAAATAAAATGTTATAACAGCACAGAGAAACAAAAGAGCAGCAGCTGAAATTTGCCGGACCGTCCAATTTCCCCGACGGTGGTGGTGGTATGAGGCGGGTTGACGTCTTCTGCCTTGTGATGCTCAAGGAACCGCCGGAGTCTTGCGGAAACACTTTCATCCTACTCAAGTGACTCTTACTCTGAGTCAACCCGGGTTTTATTCTCAGCGAGCACTGCATTGTCGACTAAGGCGAAGGAGAAATTAGATTGTATAAAAGTGCTTTTGTGTATAGTGCTAATACATTTAATTGAAAAAACAACAACACTTAAATGAAAAGAATATCTGATGAATTACGGGATTTAATTATTAATTCATCAAAAATATTATGAGTTTGACTTGGTTTGTGTTCCATATAGAACTTCTGTATGTTCAACTGCGTTTGAACTCTGAACTTCCACTGTACTTCTTAATACACGTGTTTTGACAATTTAGAAGAAGGATCGAAAAACTATCCCATCCTCATGTCCCTTCCAAATGCAACATAGTCATACTGGCGTCATCCCACCTCGTCCCGTGGGACCACCAGCCCATCCCACGAGTATCCCAGCCCTGGTAACCCAATCCTTGACGTCAATAGCCACCGACCCAATGCACATATATACTTTCCTCATTACCTTCCCCAAGGCACTAGCAGCTCTCCCTCCTGCTGGATGATTACACTTTCAAGGGGCAAGATTCTTGGGTTACAGGAAGTATCCTTAACCTTCCGTAGAAATGAAGGTGATTTGTTGGTTAAGGGTCATTGGCTTGAAAGGGTTGTGGGCATCATGCGTGCGACTGACCAATGTTGGGCGTTGGGTAACTTGTATGGGAAGTATGGGTGGCTACGAGAGGGGGTTTGAGAGACTTGTAATGGTACTATGAAGGACATTGTTCTCTTAGGTGAGGTTAAGTGAAATATGACTCGTGACCAAAGTAAGCTCGGATGAGGGAAGGTCTTAAGAGGGTAGCCAGGGTGGTTAGAGAAGCCAGAGGGTAACAGACGTGAGGGGAGGCGCAGTGGATATCTTAGGGTTATCATGAGGTTATCTTAAGATGATTTTGGGCCTGTAGTGTCCCCGCGACCCGGTCCTCGACCAGGCCTCCATCCCCAGGAAGCAGCCCGTGACAGCTGACTAACACCCAGGTACCTATTTCACTGCTAGGTAACAGGGGCATAGGGTGAAAGAAACTCTGCCCATTGTTTCTCGCCAGCGCCCAGGATCGAACCGGGGACCACAGGATCACAAGTTTAGTGTGCTGTCCGCTCGGCCGACCAGGCCGGTCAACAAAGTCCAGGAGGGTAAGGTTATCTCATTTCATAACCGTTTGTTCCTACCGAAAGTTTCGTCTTCTGCTGAGCGATTTCACCGTACTAACGTCCAATTCATATAATTTTTACATTAAAATATAGAAATCTATTGACATCGTCAAAACACGGCGCAAAATGAGCACTTCTCAGTACTTAATTCAGGTATTCACTCATTTGTCTTTTCTGCAAGTTAATTGTTAGGTCTTTCCTTAATTTTACTTTCTTTTAACTCTTAAATAAAAAATCCCAATCAAGGGCTATTGTCTTTTCATCGTGATTGCTCTTGGGTACATGCCCAACTTTGCTTGGTCGGAGTCAGCACCAATCAAATGAGTACAGCTTGGCACAGTGCCACAGGGAACCAAATGAACCAATACGAGGCACGAGGTCCAGCCAGTCGACAATGTGATTGGCTCGACCTCTCATACGTCCTAAAAAAAAAATAAAAGCCACATAAATTTTTGTTTTCTTAACATCTAAAATATTAAGCACCGATGTCGTCATAATTTTTCAACTAATCATAATCATTATATTTTGCCGTTAACTGAGAAAAAGAAACGTGATGACATTTTTTATTTGACATTTTGACTTGCTGGCGCCTCTGTACCACAGCGCCTGGATCCTCCCTCTGTAAACCTCCTCCTTATTCTCGAGAATTTGCGTGAAGGAATCTGGTATCTTGCTATCACGTCTCGAATTTGTCTAGACATTAATGGACACGTACCACAGAGAAATAGACAGAGACAGCAAATAAAACAGAAACAGAGGCAGGCAGACAGTGAGACTGAGAGGCAGATATACAAGCAGATAGACAGAAAGACAAAGATGCATGCAAAGAGACAGAGAGTGTGATAGACAAAGAGGCAAACAGAGAGAATGAGAGATTCAAACATACAACAGAGACAGAGAAACAGAGGCAGACAGAATAGAGAGAAAGAGAGACACAGGCAGGCAGAGAGAAGGGAAGTGTTGACTTATGATAGAATGACGTATATCTCCCCATTTATTATCGTTATTTCTCATAAATTTATTGGATTTATTTATTAGGGGAAGAGTGCCGAGTCAACGCGAGCAACGGGGACCCCATTTAGTGTGTATATAGATATAAACATATACACAGAAATCACAATAGCGTGATGCATTTGTTCATAAACACACCCACCCACACACATACACACACACACACACACACACACACACACACACACGCACACACACACACACACACACGCACACACACACACACACACACACACACACACACACACACACACACACACACACACACACACGCACACACACACACACACACACACACACACACACACACACACACACACACACACACGCACGCGCGCATATTCATGAAGGACTAAAGGAAGCGAAAACACTACAAAAACACAAGACCACACAAGAGAGTCCAAAACACACCGACTGAAGTGTCGAGGCCAGAAAAATTCGTCGCCTCCACTCTCCCTCATAATACCTTAAAGCAGGCCAAGGAGAAGGTGAAGAGGCCAGAGATGACAAGGGATGAAAAGACAGAAATGAACAACATGAGTCAGAATACGCCGGGACCCTAGCTAGGGACGCCGGGCCCCTGGCTAGGGACGTCGGGTCCCAGGTTAGGGACGCCAGGCCCCTGGTTAGGGACGCCGGGTCCCGGGTTAGGGACGCCAGTGGTGCTGGTGGGGTAAACAAATCGGTCCTTGGCTATCCTTGAATGTTAGCCTTGAACCTTGAGCTCCTCTAGGATGTGCTTTGAGCTCAGTGTTCTCATCAAGCCTTCAAGACACCGGTCTTCACGTCCCCCTCCTCACTACAGTCATCTTTCAATCGTTTTATCTCTTTCCATTATCTTCCTATCTTCTCTGTCCCGTTATATACTTTATATTTTAATAGTTTTTTCACTTTATTTACTTTTCTCCATCCCTTCCTCTCTCTCTGCCCTTTCACGATCTTCCTTTATGTATCCCCCCTTTTTGTACCTTCCTCAGTTTCTCTACTTTCCTCCATCTCTTTCTCTTAATTTCTCTTACAGTATATTCTCCCACTCATCCTTATGCCCGGTCCAAGTTCAGTGTCATACAGTGTAGTTGTGATCGTTGGCTGTGTTTTCTCTGTCGCTGTCGTCTACCGCATGAATGCAATGCTGCAAGTTGGTGATTAGTGAGCCTCTCTCCTTTTCTACAGTTTCTTTCATCTTTTACCCTCTCTATTTCACTTCCTTCTATTTACCTTCCTCCCAACTTCTCATAATATTTTCCTCCCTCTCTGCTTTTCCTCTCTCTACCTATATTTCTCCTTCATTCTCACTTTCCCTCTTCCTACTGATCTCCCTGGCTCTGATGACTGCCAGTCATCACCACCTCTCTGTTTTCATCTCATGCGTCAGCCAACGAAGTACTTAATTAACGCTGAAGGGCGGTAATCAGACGCAATCACACCTGGACTACCTTTATAAAGACATAAAGACAATCCTCTCAGCTACCTCGGCTCCAGAGACGGCTTGCCGTCTCGTCAACTCCTCGAGAGGTTTAATCAACGCGCTCAAGCCCTTCGGATGTCTTCGCATTAAATTTCAGTGAAGCACTTTAAAGAATTTCATAAAAATCATGGTAATAAATATGCTTAACGAAGCTATTTAGAATAAATGAATACTTTAGTCTCTTTCTGTGCATCAAGACAATCGCGTCACATTCTGATGCTGTAGCTTAGAAAATCTGTTTTGTCCATATATTCATTTGGAGTCACTGTATCCTTTCCCTTCCGTCCCTATGTACCCAGGCATATGATGGTGTACAAGGCTTCCCAGGCAGGTGTATAAGAATATCCACGCATAACCAGGGTATATGATTGCCCAGGCAGGTGTATAAGACACTTCGTTAAGGCAGGTGTATGAGTCGTCCCGGGAAGGCAGGTGTACTAGTCAACCCGGGAAGGCAGTCGCCCATGCAAGCACAAGAGGCACATCATCAAATATTTAGTGTCGTCTCTACTCAGGAGACAGGTGGACCGTGCTGTAAATACTTTATATTCCTCGTGCAAGTATTCATGGTTCATGAATACCATTCCACCAGGTACTCCAAAGCCCCATTTTTACAGCCGCAAATCAACTAGCATGGCTCACTAGTCAGGTCACTAGCATGGCTCACTAGTCAGGTCACTAGCAAGGCTCACTAGTCAGGTCACTAGCAAGGCTCACTAGTCAGGTCACTAGCAAGGCTCACTAGTCAGGTCACTAGCAAGGCTCGCTAGTCAGGTCACTAGCATGGCTCACTAGTCAGGTCACTAGCATGGCTCACTAGTCAGGTCACTAGCAAGGCTCACTAGTCAGGTCACTAGCAAGGTTCACTAGTCAGGCTACTAGCATGGCTCACTAGTCAGGTCACTAGCAAGGTTCACTAGTCAGGCTACTAGCATGGCTCACTAGTCAGGTCACTAGCAAGGTTCACTAGTCAGGCTACTAGCATGGCTCACTAGTCAGGTCACTAGCAAGGTTCACTAGTCAGGCTACTAGCATGGCTCACTAGTCAGGTCACTAGCAAGGTTCACTAGTCAGGCTACTAGCATGGCTCACTAGTCAGGTCACTAGCAAGGCTCACTAGTCAGGCTACTAGCAAGGCTCACTAGTCAGGTCACTAGCAAGGCTCACTAGTCAGGCTACTAGCATGGCTCACTAGTCAGGTCACTAGCAAGGCTCACTAGCCTAGCCATGTGTTGTATGAAAGAGGTATTCCATTACCTCTAGCAGCTACCTATATGGGGGTCAAGAATTGATTCATGCCGTGACGGAGACTTATTTGTTTTGGTCGTTTAAATATTTATATATCCACGAGAAAGTAAAATGGATTGAGACATCTGTGATAAGATTGTAGAGGGCTGTGGTGGGATTGAACTCTCGTCTATGGCCGATCCGAAAGAGTGTGTTACCGCTACCTGGCCTGGTGGATAATGTGTGTGTCTGGCGGTGATACTTATCATACCATTATATTATAATATTTATAATACCATTATATTATCATACTTATCATACCATTATATTATAATACTTATAATACCATTATATTATAATACTTAGTATTATATTATTATATTGTATTATAATAATATTATACTTGTTGACCAGACCACACATTAGAAAATGAAGGGACGACGACGTTTCGGTCCGTCCTGGACCATTCTCAAGTCGAATGTCAAGTAATATTATACTTATAAATACCATTATATTCCTGATGAAAACCTCACTGTTGTCTTGAGTTGCCGCAACGGACGAAATAATAGGTGCTAAAACGCGGGGACCCATGGCACCCTTAAATCTAACCTAACTTAACCTAACGAAAACTATTCGGAAAATAAATTGTGCCCAAGCACATGCACCATCGGGTATTGAACGCTGATCTGCAAGAAGCCAGGCCTCCTATTTACCCACCAATCCAAGCGATTGGGTATGTCTCCTTTGGTTCATAGCAATAGAGTTTTAGTGCTTAATGGCCGCGTTCCTTCCTCCTGTGTAATTACCTAAGTGTAGTTACAGGATGAGAGCTACGCTCGTGGTGTCCCGTCTTCCCAGCACTCTTTATCATATAACCCTTTATATATTATATTCTCATATAACTGTGTGTGTGACAAGCTGTGTTGAGGTCTTCCACATTACAGAAAACTTACAATCATAACCACATGTATCTTATGCTTATGCTGTACCACACACACACACACACACACACACACACACACACACACACACACACACACACACACACACACACACACACACACACACACATGGCGGGTTAGTGGCCCTAGATGACGACGCAAATATCTGGAAAACAACAGTTAATAAAAAACTGTCAGGAGTGTCAGCGAACAGTCAGAGGGTAAAAGATAAAACTAATCAGAGTGGAACAAACACTGAATAAAGTGTTCGAAAAACAACAGAAGCGCAAAATAGAGGAAAAGGTCAGAATCAGGCCACGGTGATGATTGGAAGCTTAAACTGAAAGTCGGGAGGGCAGTGCCACGTATAGAAGTCGGGAGGGTAGTGCCACGTATAGAAGTCGGGAGGGCAGTGCCACGTATAGAAGTCGGGAGGGTAGTGCCACGTATAGAAGTCGGGAGGGCAGTGCCACGTATAAAAGTCGGGAGGGAAGTGCCACGTATAAAAGTCGGGAGGGAAGTGCCACGTATCAAAGTCGGGAGGGCAGTGCCACGTATAAAAGTCGGGAGGGAAGTGCCACGTATAGAAGTCGGGAGGGCAGTGCCACGTATAGAAGTCGAGAGGGCAGTGCCAAGTATCAAATTCGGGAGGGAAGTCGCTGTTTCTCCCATGAAATACTTTCCTTTTCCCCTTGCCTAAGACCCAATAAGACCATCTATCCAAAACTTCCACTCCTGTAGCAACAACTCCAGCAGATGGTTGCTGTCTGTTCCAGAGACCATCAGTATACAACATATATCTCAAATATTACATACAACATAATACTGAAACCAACCACACTGTATGGAATTACTCAAAATCTTAAAATCTGGTACATGACATGCAAGGCAGAAGAGCTGAAAGAGCGAATAGGGAAACTGTAATCTGTCACAGTTGTAATAATGGAGACTATGTTACATTGTTACAAGACGCATATATAAGATGGAATATCATATAGCAGAAAAAAAGAACACTGTGTGACGATGCAATTCCACATTGTCTCATCCGTCTTCCATGCGGCTCTGTTTGCAATCACAAATTTTGTATATACTCTGAGCAAAACTTCTAAAATCAGAATTTAGCTTATATAAAAGCTTCAAATGTATCAAAATATCATCAGGAATAACATTAAGGGAGTAGTGTGATATGCGGTACCAGGAACTATTATAATATATCCCTTGATTCATAATTAATTTTCCAAACTATCAGTGCAATCAGGACATCGGTGTTGCAACCCGTTCTCGCAAATTCGTAAAGTCAATATTGACTTATTAACTACGTGCATAGGTGATATACTAAACATAATAGATACCCTTAAAAAGATTCATAGGAAACACCAACCTTTCCTAACCTTGTTAGTATCTTAAGATAAGCATCTTATTGCTTCGTAATTACAATTATTACTTAACCTATACCTATTATAGGTTAGGTAATAATTGTAATTACGAAGCAATAAGATGCTTATCTTAACATACTAAGTAGGTTAGGTAAGGTCGGTGTTTTCTATGAATCTTTTTAAGGGTATCTATTATGTTAAGTATGTCACCTATGCACATATTTAATAAGTCAATATTGACTTATTAAATTTGTGAGAACGGGTTGGGTGATGAGGGAGATGACATCGGAAAATTGTGAAGGTTGTGAGGCTAAGGAAGACATCCCCTTTTCCACCGTATCCGGTGAAGCTGATCAGAGATATTTAAAGGTGAACAGTTTTAGGTTGAGGGAAATCAGTGCAGTGTGTGGACAAACTGGAATCTTCGTGTATTTAGTAAATTCTAGTCAGTGGGAAAATCTCTGACTATTAAATGACTTGTCAAGCGTGGCGTCATTACGAAGATTACAGGTGTTTACAGTGACCTGAGATAGTGCAGTGACTACTGCAATAATTGGTAATGAAAGTTAAAAAAATGATGGTATTGGGATAACTTTAATTAACTGTAATTAATAAGAAAATGTTGGCATGAACTAGTTTAATGGTTATTACTGATATTAATTGTGGTATTCGAGGACTGAATGAAAAAAAAACAGACTTTAGGTTTACCAGACTGTGGATACTAAAATGTCTAAGGAGGCATTAAGCCATATTTCAGTATCTAGTTCTATTTTCAGGCAGCAAACTGAGAGGAGTTACATGATCTGCAGGAGGTCATCTGGGACATCTTAAATTGGCGAGAGTGGTTATAACAGCTGATGGACCACTGGTAGTGTTCCACTGACCACTGGTAGTGTTCCACTGACCACTGGTAGTGTTCCACTGACCACTGGTAGTGTTCCACTGACCACTGGTAGTGTTCCACTGACCACTGGTAGTGTTCCACTGACCACTGGTAGTGTTCCACTGACCACTGGTAGTGTTCCACTGACCACTGGTAGTGTTCCACTGACCACTGGTAGTGTTCCACTGACCACTGGTAGTGTTCCACTGACCACTGGTAGTGTTCCACTGACCACTGGTAGTGTTCCACTGACCACTGGTAGTGTTCCACTGACCACTGGTAGTGTGCCACTGACCACTGGTAGTGTTCCACTGACCACTGGTAGTGTGCCACTGACCACTGGTAGTGTTCCAATGACCACTGGTAGTGTGCCACTGACCACTGGTAGTGTTCCACTGACCACTGGTAGTGTTCCACTGACCACTGGTAGTGTTCCACTGACCACTGGTAGTGTTCCACTGACCACTGGTAGTGTTCCACTGACCACTGGTAGTGTTCCACTGACCACTGGTAGTGTGCCACTGACCACTGGTAGTGTTCCACTGACCACTGGTAGTGTTCCACTGACCACTGGTAGTGTACCACTGACCACTGGTAGTGTTCCACTGACCACTGGTAGTGTTCCACTGACCACTGGTAGTGTGCCACTGACCACTGGTAGTGTGCCACTGACCACTGGTAGTGTGCCACTGACCACTGGTAGTGTGCCACTGACCACTGGTAGTGTACCACTGACCACTGGTAGTGTTCCACTGACCACTGGTAGTGTTCCACTGACCACTGGTAGTGTGCCACTGACCACTGGTAGTGTGCCACTGACCACTGGTAGTGTTCCACTGACCACTGGTAGTGTTCCACTGACCACTGGTAGTGTTCCACTGACCACTGGTAGTGTGCCACTGACCACTGGTAGTGTGCCACTGACCACTGGTAGTGTGCCACTGACCACTGGTAGTGTGCCACTGACCACTGGTAGTGTTCCACTGACCACTGGTAGTGTTCCACTAACCACTGGTAGTGTTCCACTGACCACTGGTAGTGTGCCACTGACCACTGGTAGTGTGCCAATCTGTTGAGCTCTTCAAACGCCTTCCTGACATTTGTTGTTTATCTTTTTCTATGCCTAAACGATGACTTTGATGACACGTATCGGTAGTGAAGGGTGATAGTGGTGGTGACTTGTGATGGTTGATGATGGTAGTTACAAATATTTATGGACAAAATAAAATGACAGAGTTCCCTAGCTGGTAACAGAAGCTTGATACGAGACATAATCAGTTTGTAACTCTTCAGAAATCTGATAATGTTGATCCAAACTTCCTCCAAAAATAGCAAAAGCCTGCAACCACACAGAGAGCGTTGCCTTGGTGGAGCGAGTCTTTCACCTGCAGGCTCAGTGCCTCCTGGCCCCTGAAGGAGGCGAAGTATCCCGTGGGTGAAGGGCAAGGATCAGACAGCCAGCCAGGATTAGAGCTGGACACGAGAGAGAGGGAGGGGCGGCCGACTAGTCAAGGAATGAACAACCAAGAGCCAGAAATACTCTCATAAGGCACCTCAACCACTCCCAACCACCCACACTCGTGAACCTCAACCAAATGACTCAATGTTTAACTTGTGTTTTGGGGAATATTTTGAGTGTGTTGTCATGAGTGTGAGTGTGGAAGGAGGGTTTGGGGGGAGAAACAGTTGGTTCGTGCGCACACGCCGTCTACTGAAACCAATAAATTCTTGGTGTGTCTGGAGAGGACCAAAGTTTTCCTCCTAGGGCAAGTCCTGTTAGTTACGGCCGGCTGGCTTGGACTGTAGCAAGTTGAGAAGATGGGATGGAGGGAAAAGAAAACATGAAGGTTCTCTGACATCTTTATAATGGTGTTCAGATGACACTTCTGCTTTGGTCTTTCAACGCTCTCGTCACTCTGATAATAACTAGCAGCTGAAGCAACATAATAATATTAATAATAATAATAATAATCTGTTATAGCC
The DNA here is from genome assembly GCF_040958095.1 of Procambarus clarkii. Taxonomy (NCBI): domain Eukaryota; kingdom Metazoa; phylum Arthropoda; class Malacostraca; order Decapoda; family Cambaridae; genus Procambarus; species Procambarus clarkii. The sequence continues at coordinate 45,126,558 of NC_091157.1, forward strand.
ATATGAGGGACACACAACAAAGGTTCTGTCATCACGAGATTATTCACAAGAAAAGATGTCGTTTCTTAATTTTCTGACGTGATGTAAAGATGTGATTACTAATCATACCTTCGGTAAGTTTAAGCAGCATAGAGCTCTACGGAACACGACAAAGACACGGCTATTAATGCATTTTCATTTTATTAAGACTACCACGCACCATGTGAGCCCTACGGAGCAGTTTAAGCCCAAATAATGCCGCACAAAGCACTGTAAAGCAACACAGAGCACCATAAAGCAACAGAGCACCTTATAGTAACATACAATTTCCGTTGTTGAAGCGGGAATGACAACGGGAATTACCAACGCCCTTTTGGAATTACCAGGACACATCACACCCTCACCACACACGACACCCTCACCACACACCACACCCTCACCACACACCATGCACTCACCACACACATACCAGTCCGCCAAGCCCGCCTACTCAACATCACACCGCTCCGAATGCAACTAAAGGTTTAATTTCTGCTCGAGGCGTCTGAAGCTCCTCTTTGATGATTTTTTCCTGGGAGAGAAGGTGAAAGACAGACTCGATACACACATCCTACGATGAGTCGAGCCCCTAGCGACGACTTCAAGTCGTCCAACTCTTCTCTAATTCACACAAATTCTTGAAGGAAGTGCTGCTGCAGTGTCTTCCTGGCTTGGTGCCTTTGCTTGGTAATTTTTTTAGTTACTATGACAAAGGTATTAATTGGATTCACTTTTAATTCTAATTTTAGAGAGCCACAAAAGCCACTTTGGGATCCCTTTACAGCAAATATAAGGGAGAGTCAAATGCGTTCAAAGGAAGGTTTTTTTCGATGGCTGAAAACTGTTTCACTAATTAGGATCACGATGCATTCGTTTGAATTACTTTTAGTCGCTTTAAGTTATTCCTTCTAGCATTTCATAACCGTATTTGTTGTCAATTTGATATATTTTGTCATAATTAAATTAATCGGAGAAGCTTATTTAAAACTCTTCTGAAATAAGTTCACTCAACGCACGCAATTTTGAATTAGGAAGACCTATGTTGTATCCACTTGTGATTCTCGTTGACATCTAATATTGACAAATTCAAACCACTTTATAAGGTTCTCATTCGTGTAACACCAACATGTGTGACCTCGTTATCTCTCTCGTTACACGCACCCATTGTTCACGTTATGTTTAACATCACTGAAGTTTTGGAGTGAACAGTTTGAGCCTGTTCTCGCCTTCCTCTTTGGTCTTTCATTTGTTCTCAATTTCTTACGGTCGTTAACCTCTGTTAAAAATAAAAATTAGACCAATTGCCTTTGTTTTAATCAACCACTATCGTCACCTCTGATCTCATCTTCTCTTTCTAACGTAATCTCCAATCTCGTGTAATCTTTCTCACGTTATCTCTGATCCTGTCCTACTGTCATAAAGTGATTTATAATCCTATCTTACCTTTCTATCAAGATCTAACCTTTCTGATTTAACCTCTTATCTTTTTTAACATTTCTAACGTGACCCAACCTTTTGAAAGTGATATCTAACCTCATCTGACCCTTCTAATTAGATCCCTGACCTCGTCTGAGGCTTCTAATGAGATTCCTGCCCTCGTCTACTCTCTCGAAGGTGACCTTTGACCTCGTCTAACCTCCATTGTGTAACGGGAGGTGGGGGAAAATAGCTCTATCTTGTCCATTATTCCACCCCCCAGTTAACTAACGAGGCCGGGGGAAACAGCTCTCTCTTGTCCGTTATCCCGTCCCCAGTTAGCTAACTATTCTAGAGCACCTCCAGAGTTCCTAAGGCAACCTCTCTCGTTCAACACCTTGTAACCTAGGTATTTGACTACCTAAGTGCTAAGACTACAAGGCGCTGTCACTTGATCAGTTACCCGAAACTCTAGAGAGAACTCTAGAATACTGAATCATTGCCACAAACGTATAAGAGAAAACGAAAGGAAAGAAATGAATAGTGAAGTAATTAGTGAGGGCTTGGGGGTGAGAGGGAGAGAGGTGGGAGGAGCGAGGAGGGTCATTAGTTGAAAGTGAGAGTTTAGAGATGGGTGGAGGGAGAGGTGTAGATAGGTAGAAGTAAAAGAGTAGATAGTAGAAGTAGAAGAGTAGATAGTAGAAGACGAAATGCTGCCACCATCCATTCATGATCATTACATACAAGACAAGGAATGGAACTTGCCTGTATCACAAAATTCTCAAAGGATGTTATCATGAGTTCATTATTAGTATGTTCCCTCTGTACCATGTATCAACTCCAAACATGTACTCATTTATATCATGAACCCAGTAACCACAGAGGCTTTCTCAAATCCTCAACTCAAAGCTCTAGGGAACAAAGTTAAACACAATTTAAATAATAAATTCATAATTATATTTCACATGAAGTATCATAATTTAGCAATTCAATTAAAATGTTCCAGTTTAATATGCAAAGTGAGTCATCATCCAAGAATTCGAGAACCCTACAACTTGACTGCCCCTGATCATCACACAACATATGTAAACACGACCAAGTCACCTAAATGTTCACTCACCGAGGACTGAGTCTAAGTTGAATAGAGAGGGGGGGGGGGGTCTGTAGTTGACGGAGACTCCCGCCCTGCCGGCCGACAGCCTCCCGTCTGCTCTGCTCTCCTGACTGCCGTTCTGTCTGTTCTGTCTGTTAATGCTCCATGCTGGATAGCTCTCCGAGTTTATATTGGGGAACCTAGTAGCTAACTCCGCCCACAAGTAGATAGCCTCCGGCACTACCAAGCCACTCCTTAAACGTCGGCATGTTTGAAGGCTACCAGACTACAATTATAAGCTTAGCGGAAGCAAGGTGAAATTCTCATGATCTGACCTCAGGTCACTTGGGGTCGTTAACGGTTAGAGGTGTGAGATCTCAGGCAGACAACTGGCGCCTCTCCGATCCTTGTCTGTGACTCATGTACTCTATGTATGTATTAACCTAAACCAAACACTTTTACAGTGTTACAATTGCGTGATCTCTGATAATTACTACTAATCACAAAGTCTTCACGAGTCACCTATCTTCTCAATGACCTCAGTCAATGATCCTCATTAATACATTAAAATAAACAGGTTTAACACTGGAAGTGGAAATAATTATGTGTGAGGGTCGAGGGACCTGGGTTTGACAGCGCTGAGAAATACGTAACAAGATTGAAACATCTTCTGGAGATTATATAATGTGTATTATGATATGTTCAGAATGTGATCGCGATGGCGTGGATAACAGATGGATATCTTAACCAGCCATAGAGATGAATGGAAATATCCATTTTGTGAACAAGCACACGTACGTACGCACAAGCATGCCCGCGCACAAACACGCACTCGCGCGCACAAACACACAAGCTGGGAAGACGGGACACCACGAGCGTAGCTCTCATCCTGTAACTACACTTAGGTAATTACACACACACACACACACACACACACACACACACACACACACACACACACACACACACACACACACACACACACACACACACACGATAGTTCTGTTAACGACAGATTTAGCGCACCAAGATTAAATAATTAAACACGATTACAATGCATAATTTCCTTTACTAATTACTAAGTAATTAAATATTCATCTGCCAGTGTTGATATCCACAAACTGAAGCAGATTTGTGAAGAGAGAGAGAGAGAGTGAGAGTGCTTGAGTGGTCTGCCTTAACACACACTGACACAGAGGGACTAATGAATAAAGAGTGCTTGTGTGGACCGTCATGATGCACTCTAGCAGTAAAGACAGACTGAGTGTCTGGTCCGCCTGGACCTGCACTCACAAACAAGTATTTTATATGTAATTCAACTGGATATTGTTTAATATTTTTCATATTTTTGTTTTAAATTGATATTCATTTTAATTAAATATGAATTTTCCCAACAATTTTAAAACATTTTAATTAAATTGTAGTAATTGACATATTACATATGTAAACATTATTTTAATTGTCGTATATTTGGATGTTATGTTTTTTACACCGATAAATCTAAAGAGGTTTCCCTCACGACTGTATACAGTTTATAATTTTTTATGTTTTTATTTTTTCAGAAGACTATATTTGAACAACCAAGGCCGTGTTTGTTAATATTTTCTGTATGTTGTTGGTGCTTCTATCTGTATAGCAGCATCAACACCACACTCATCTCTCCTGATCCTCACAGGTGAGATGAGTCTGGGAAGCTTGACTCTTCTCTCATTAGGGTTAAGCTCACTCATCGTGATGCCTCTCATCAGCCATTCATGCGAGCACTGTCAACAAAAGCTCACTTATATATAAGTTAATTAACCACCTTTCACCTCAAACTATCCCATCCTAATGTTTCTTACTCCCCGTTCAGCTAGCCCAACTACTTGGGGCGGACGGTAGAGCGACGGTTTGGCTGTATGCAGGCCGGCACTCAGTCCCCGACCGTCCAAGTGGCTGGGCACCATTCCTTCCCTCCCCGAATCCCAAATCCTTATTCTGATCCCTTCCAAGTGCTGTACAGTTTCAATGGCTTGGCGCTTTCTCCTGATATTTTCCTCCCTCCCCCCCCCCCCGCCAGCTAATAAATGTAATTATTGTACTTATCGTGATTTTGCCTTTTAAAAGACGTTCCTATATACGAGTATAAAAGGATGGACGATTCTGCGGTATTGATATTACATTATATATATATATATATATATATATATATATATATATATATATATATAGGAGAAATTTAAAGCGAACGAACTCTCTATGAAAAAAAAACTGTGGTTCCGCGAGTCGAGGACTGCGAGTTGGCAATGAGATTGGCAAAATATATATATATATATATATATATATATATATATATATATATATACATATATATATATATATATATATATATATATATATATATATATATATATATATATGCAGCTGACGATCACAAAACAATGATCATGTCAAAGCTTCAGTCAAGTGAGTGTGTTGTTGATAAATGTTCTGACTAATAGAAACGTTCAACACTTCCTTTCTCATTTCTGTGTGGTCTTCCGCATGCCATTGATCAGTGTTTTGTGATCGTTAGCTTGCATATATTATATATATATATATATATATATATATATATATATATATATATATATATATATATATATATATATATATATATATATATATATATGTCGTACCTAGTAGCCAGAACTCACTTCTCAGCCTACTATTCAAGGCCCGATTTGCCTAATAAGCCAAGTTTTCCTGAATTAATATATTTACTAAAAAAATTTTCTTATGAAATGATAAAGCAACCCTTTTCTCTATGTATGAGGTCAATTTTTTTTATTGGAGTTAAAATTAACGTAGATATATGACCGAACCTAACCAACCCTACCTAACCTAACCTAACCTATATTTATAGGTAAGGTTAGGTTAGGTAGCCAAAAAAAGCTAGGTTAGGTTAGGTTAGGTAGGTTAGGTAGACGAAAAAACATTAATTCATGAAAACTTGGCTTATTAGGCAAATCGGGCCTTGAATAGTAGGCTGAGAAGTGCGTTCTGGCTATTAGGTACGACATATATATATATATATATATATATATATATATATATATATATATATATATATATATATATATATATATATATATATAACAATAATAATAATTGCGAATAAATTGAGCAAATGGTTTGAATATTTTTAAACATACAAACCTAAAGACGATCTTTATCAACTCTGATGTATCTTTTATCATAGGAATTTGCATTATTTGACTAATAGTACGACCCCACCACTTTTATTCTCTCATTCTATTATTTACATATGTGCCTCCTGAAATTGGCTGATTCACTTAGAATTCTTTTTAATATATATCCAGCCCGTCTTCTTACAAATTTCGTCGCTTTTCCCTCGTATGCGCACTCAGGCTAAAAATCGATGTAATTCAAAATAAAATCCGCTCACGAAAGTGACGTACTGTCACGTTTTCTGTTTTGGGTTCTCTGGCTTAGACTGTTAGAATAGGAGAGGAAACTTTCAATTAACGGTTTTCATGACGTTTTGAAACCTTAGAAGAACTTCCTGCCCTCCTAACCTACCAGAGGACCTTTAACTTGCTGTTTTGGAAAAACAAAGTTCAAAATTTAACTGGAAAATAAATTTACATTTTGAATTACGTTGATATATGACCGTATCGCATACGAGCGAAAAGCGACGTATTTTGTAAGTGGACGGGTTCCAATAATGTTACCGAGATCTTGTTCTCTATATAATGTTATGATTTTCCTATAAAATAAGGGACTTGAGATTTTAAAAACCTATTTAGGATACTTTGTGCATTTACATACAAATCATTAATAAACTTTTTTAAATTATTCACAACTGCAAATTGTCACAAATAATTTAAACTCACAATTCCCGTATTTTACTGTCGATCTCAAATTGTTGTAAAGCCTTTCAAAACCTGCTGCACCAACTTCATTTAAATGTAGACCGTCTTTTAAACAACAAGTTTTAGAAAGTTACTCCTGCCCAGTAAACAAAGTGATCTTAAGAGAATGTTTAAATTGAAGACCTTTCTTGAGCGAAACGCTTTCTGTCTCTCTGCTGGGAAGGATCCGTGAAATTATATTTTATGTAGCTTTCAGACGAAAAAATTTATCCGTGTGACTTTATCTAATAATTCCGTTGATCTTATCATCTTTTTCACGGCGTTTGTATTCATATGAATGATCAAAGCAGTTACATTTGTCTCACCTTCACATTTCTCCCAGAACATCTATCATGTTTGCCCAGAACATCTATCATGTTTGCCCAGAACATCTATCATGTTCCCCAGAACATCTATCATGTTCCCCAGAACATCTATCATGTTTCCCTAGAACATTTATCATGTTCCCCAGAACATTTATCATGTTCCCCCAGAACATCTATCATGTTCCCCCAGAACATCTATCATATTCCTCCAGAACATCTATCATATTCCCCCATAACATCTATCATGTTCCCCCAGAACATCTATCATATTCCCCCAGAACATCTATCATATTCCCCCAGAACATCTATCATGTTCCCCCAGAACATCTATCATGTCATCATTTTCAGCACCTGAAAAGCTTAAACGTTTACAATGTTGAGAATTTCTGCAGCAAAATTCCACCCTAAAATCTGGAATGTATTTTGTGTTGTTATTCATTCCCTGTTATATTCCCGGAAAGGAAATATTTTCCCGTGAGGTAGAAAGCACTGAAAAGGTTCATTTTTATTATCGCTAGTTGTTTTTGAATCATTGCCTCGCTTACATAAATAATAAATTTATTAAACTTACTGTCCACTTTTCAATCCATGAAAACACTTTTGAATGAATGAACCACTTTTTAATTCACTCACAATACAAAATTAAACATTTCCATCTTCCATATACACACACACAGTTACAAATATAATAATTTTTGTCCACTTCGTAATGCAGGCGAAGAGTCACAATAACGTGGCTAAAGTAAGTTGACCAAATCACACACTAGAAGATGAAGGGACGACGACGTTTCGGTCCGTCCTGGACCATTCTCAAAATTAAACCACTTCGTAATGGTTTAATTTTCGGATTAGCGTCTTCTGCAGTGCACAGTGAGCAGTAAACACCGCGAGAGAAGGAGTAGGAAGGGAACGAAGCGTTGGCTAAAAACTATACACCAGTAACACTAACATTAAACATGATAAACGTTTTTAATAGAACGAATAGATGTCAGATCTTCATTTAACTTCACAACCCAGGTCAGTATGGGATCAGAGCGGGACGATCCTGCCATTTGCAATTACTCAACCACATTGAGGAAAAATCACGGAAGCATTAGAAGAAAACAAATGCCTGTAAAATGAGATAAATAGGAATAGTGAGTAAAGTAGAGGAATGGATTTTCAATTTTTTTGTCAGAGTGCAAAGTAGTACAGTTGGGTTCATTGTCCAATCAAAATCAGGAACCCAGGGTTCGAATCCATTCCGGGACAGAAATGGATGGATGATTATATATATCTAATATATAGATAATATATATTTGCGGCGAGGTGGTGGCCGACAGGCACAGCGGTACATATATGGTATAACAGGTACCACATGTGAGTGGTCACTGCCTTATGAAACACACAAGAATTTCGATCTATCAGAAACACACAAGTGGCCAGAGCGTTCTGAAACACAGGAGTAGTAAGAACGCCTTGATATAGACGAATAGTCAGAACCTGTTGGGCACACGAGTGGCCATAACCTTGGAGTGAGGGATATGAGGTCTGGGGACCAATCTCACATTATGAATGACGTCCCGTCGGCTCCAATATTCGGGGATTAATTAAACTGGCAACCCGTTCTGGAGCGGCTCACACTGTACAAGTTGAGGATAACCAATTAATTAGTGATAGCTGGATACCATCTTTAGTCCAGCCTACAGAGAGAGAGAGAGAGAAGAAAGAGGGAGGGAGGGAGGGAGGGAGGGAGGGAGTAAGGGAGGGTGAGAGAGAGAGAGAGAGAGAATATGAGAGAATGATGTGATAAAAGATTATAACAAAAACGCAAAATAGCTTTATCTGAGCAGGTGAAATAAAAATGATTGTGTTTCTGTCATAGATCATGTATTGTAAGACAACTCCACCTGGCTTTCCAAGGTTTGAAAGGCCACACCGAAGTGGTCAGCGAAGTAGCAATTAACCTGTACTCGACTTGAACACCTGAACATTCTTTCCTCCAGTCAAGTGCTAGCGGAGGAGCCTGCAACTATCTCTCTCTCTCTCATGGCGAAGTTAATAATACGGTTGGAGAGCATGGAGACACGCACCCAATACCTGCTCTTACTCTCCACCCACTCTCCTCTCACTTCCACACCTGCCCTTACACCCACATCTGACCCACTTCCACACTTCCCACACCTGCCCCCACACCCACATCTGACCTACGCCACCAACAGAGGTCTCGACCAACCCCACCATCACACGACAAGAGCTACCCACCACAGCTTATCAAGTCGTATACTAGAGTTTGGTAGGAACAATTGGGAGAGAAAGATGATTAGAAAAGCGAAGATTGGAGAGTCCAGCGACAAGCAGGGAAGATGGGGCACCGACCACGAACCACATGGGGTGGTCTAAGGGCATAAAACCAGCCATAAAAAACTGTTCATATCATTAAAGGATCGTATGAGTAAAAAGCAAAGGCATTAGCCTATTTGAACTTAGAGAACCTTAATGAAGAAGCGTGAGGCAAAGCAAATGTACGAGAAGACATGAAGGGAAGACTGAAAAAGAGAGAAAGAGTTAAGAAAACTGAAAGAAAAGCTCGCGTCTCTGGGAAGGCAGTTTCAAGAAATATAGGAGCGGGTGAAAAAGAGAGGTCATGGAAGACCTAAAGGCAAAGCTTGACAGGAGTGAGGAACTCATCATTGCATCCTTGAAGCAAGAAGACGGCTTGATGGATATGAACCTCAAAAAGTGAGGCAAGAGTGAGTAGGCTGCAGAAGAGAATGACAACGGTGGTTATCTTGAGGTTATCTTGAGATGATTTCGGGGCTTTAGTGTCCCCGCGGCCCGGTCCTCGACCAGGCCTCCATCCCCAGGAAGCAGCCCGTGACAGCTGACTAACACCCAGGTACCTATTTTACTAGTAGGTAACAGGGGTATAGGGTGAAAGAAACTCTGCCCATTGTTTCTCGCCGGCGCCCGGGATCGAACCCGGGACTACAGGATCACAAGTCCAGTGTGCTGTCCGCTCGGCCGACCGGCTCCGGCCAAGCTTCCTTGGCAAAGGAAGATAGAACAACTAAAGATATAAGATAATAAGATAACAGAGGAGAGAATTAAACAAGTAGAGAATGTAACTAAGATTTGGGAAGCAAGACAAAACCTTCGCTGAAGTAGCAAATCGTTCAAAGAAAAAGCAGATAATTAAGGAGAATAATAATTAAGACGATAATGAACACTATTAAAACCTGCAAAAGCTTTTAAGTTTTAACAAGGCCGTAGTTTGAGAGAGGAAGATCTGTGACATAAATATACAACTGATCTGAAGGTATTCAAAATAGTGTGGTTTAATTAACCACTCACAGGCAACAGGCACCGCGGAGGATCCATGAGAAATGTCTTGTTGGTGTAAGGTTGGCGACGGTTTACATTGTTTTTGATTTGTAGGAAAAAATTTCCAAGATCTAGAAAACTCTTCCGCGTGTAGTAAACAAAATATTCAGCACAATAACTGAAAATTTGTTATCCCGTAAAGTTCGCAGAAACATACTTCCTTGTCGTGTGCATGTCCCCTCATAAATGTGCCTCCTGGTCGTGTCCATGTCCCCTCATAAACGTGCCTCCTGGTCGTGTCCATGTCCCCTCATAAACGTGCCTCCTGGTCGTGTGCATGTCCCCTCATAAATGTGCCTACTGGTCGTGTCCATGTCCCCTCATAAACGTGCCTCCTGGTCGTGTGCATGTCCCCTCATAAACATACTTCCTGGTCGTGTCCGTATCCCCTCATAAACTTGCTTCCTGGTCATGTGTATGTCCCCTCATAAATGTGCTTCCTGGTCGTATGTATGTCCCCTCATAAATGTGCTTCCTGGTCGTGTCCATGTCCCCCTTATAAACGTACTTCCTGGTCGAGTCTATGTCCCCCTCATAAAAACCAATGCGGACACAGCTCACCTGCAGATATGGACATAATTTACATACTCTGTGTGGTAATGATTGGCCATCAGGGCCGAGTTTTGTGGCCACTATGAATGCGTTTCAGCACTGATGGGGCACATGTATCAATTGAAGAGCGGTGTAGCAGCAATGTTCAAACCGAACGAACTATGTGGTCGCCAGAGTATTCAGAATTTACTAACATTTAAACATTACCGGAGCACGCATTTAACTCGTCAAAATACGGTTACATTTCGCTCGTTGACCACAGAACTATGTGGAAATCCCATAAACACAAGTTATATTCGTTAACAATAATGAATTTTAGTATATCACATGCTGAGAAAACGTGATGATAAACTAAGGTAATAAATTACAAGACCAAAATAAGGAGTTAAAAATATGAAGGTTGGTTGGAGAGGCACTGGCACGCGAGGCACTGGTAGGAAAGCCACTGATGTGAGAGGGACTTGTACTGCCACTACCTCTAGTGGCAGTACAAGGCACTTGTAGACACGGGACCGCCACTACATGCGTAGCCAATAGGAGAAGAACAGGCAGTATGGGTACGCTAGCTCAGCAACTCTCCAATATCTTCTGAATAACCCTCAAGTTATTTACAGTGTTCACAACAACACTAAGAAGAAGAGGAAGAGAAGATACTATAGCGACACCGAAAGTTTGAGATAAATATTTACCACTGAAAGAGAAAGATGTTGTCAACACAGAGTCTGATGAGATCCAGGAAGCGTTCAGTAGAAAGAGACGAAGAGGGCCCTGAGTCGCTGTCAGGGGAAAGACTATTAGGTCTTAATACGTTATCTTTTTAAATATATTTATAATACTAATATTTTAGCTACAAAATAGCTTTATAAAATTGATAAAAAGACCCCCTTTATGGCAGATTTTTTTTTTTGTATTTATCATTTTTATGAAACTATGCATTATCATAAAACCAAGTTTCTATTTGTGTGTTTTTTCCTTATGTTGTATTTCGGGTAACCAATACATACGGGACCATTTAAGTATATTGTGGATAACAAATGTAAATAAAGTTCATATTATTTTATCACATTATAAGTGGAACTTCCTGACATCTTCCATATTTCCTCTGGGTAATCAAGAAGGTGAGAAAATCTCGAAGTTGTTAATACTCGTATGAGAAAACTTTGGCAATAATTTGAGTAATTACGAAAGTTTCTCAGGCTGTTAGATCCCTCATTCCCTCCTTACTTCCACGTGTGATTTGTCAAAAAATGAGTATATATATATATATATATATATATATATATATATATATATATATATATATATATATATATATATATATATATAATGTGTGTGTGTGTGTGTGTGTGTGTGTGTGTGTGTGTGTGTGTGTGTGTGTGTGTGTGTGTGTGTGTGTGTGTGTGTGTGTGTGTAAATCACGAAAATTAACGTGATGAAAAGAAAAAGAAAAGACCGAACTATCACTACTTCACTATATACTGTACAAATGTCCAAAATCCTTAATGACGTGAACGCTTTAATCAGTTAAGTAGGAAGCAGGCGATATTGCAAGTTCATCCAACTGCGCAAGAAATTGGTTATCAGGGTTCCACACATTGCAACATGTAACTCTTGGCCACAGTCAAGCTCTTCTACAGTGTAAGACACACCACTCGTCCCACCACAACTTGTTCCCAAGCGTAGTGTGAGGCTGGAGATGGCTCCAGTGAGCCAGTCTATCCGGCAGAGTAGCCAATAAGATCAGAGTAGCCAGATTAATAAGATCACGGTACAACAGAGAATAGCAGCACGCCTCGACTTGTGTGTCAGAAACTACAACTCTCTGGTCAAAAACAGTTGAGAACTCTGATGGAGAGTATCCCAACATATTGAGTATGCCCCTCCGGCATGTAACCCTAATATGAAAAAAGTCAAATCTAGGTAAGGTCTGAATATATGCAGCCAGGATCTTACGTTAGGTGATCGGTTTGATCTCCGAGAAGAAGAACGAATAGTGGTGAGTTCAGGAAGCCGCAAGGCAACGGGATACATAGAACAATGAACAAGTATAAATGTTTGTAGCGAACGAGAGAAGTCAAAGAAACTGTTCTTTATCTACACGTAGCGCACGAGGACAATGCAAAAAAAAGAGAAAAAACACGTTCTGAAGGGAGAGTGAAGAACATTAGAATCTGGTTTTAGTGAAACAGGAAGGGACACTGAATGTTAAGTGGATGAGAGAAAATGAACAGGTGAATGCGAGGTAGGAATAGAGGGTGCAGGAGTTGATTGAAGAGATAATGAAATTGCGGGATAAATTAAGGAAAAGGCAGGTGACAAGAGTAAGCACTGATGAAGCCAGGGAGAGAAATTACAGACCCACTGTGCTTCGCAGAAGACATTTTTATTTCCTAATATCTTTTAATAATGTTATCAGTTGATTAGACATTGGAGGAGGCAGCAGAGAGTTAATTATTCACAGAATGTTGTTATCCAGACCAGGGAGAAAATGATAACGAAAAGGTCAATAGTCGCGTAACGAGTCTCAACAAATTAACAAGAGAACACACAAAATTATTTGAGGTAAAAAATGGAGATGATGGTGAGATATATGACTAAGTCTAGACCATTCGGAATACACAGGAAAATTTGCTCATGTATCATACTGGTTCATTTGCTCTGCCAAAAATAAGTTAAAGCTGAAGGAATACAATTTTCAGATTCCATGACTCCAAACTGTTCACTGAATAACGGATATGAGACAATAACGGATGGAAATGAGACATAGTAACCCTTATAAGGGTTACTGTCTCATTTCAATATTATATTCTTATATTGTGTGTTCATTGAGGCTTTCTTTAATCTTTCATCCTTATTCTCTGACCGGTTAATCCTATTATTCTAAGCTAAATCTATACCAGCTTTTGGGTAATTCTTTACCTGGGAATATGTGGTCATATTCAGCTGTTGATCTGTACCCTCCCTTTGTTTCTCCTGGTCAGTCTGGTGTTGACAACGGCTGTAAAACGGCCGCAACGTTCATCTTCGTTTCCCATTTCTTTGTGGATTTTCCGCATATATACATATACACAAACATTATATATATAATACATAATATATATATAATTCATCCACAACCCTGATTGTACCAGCACCTCACTATATTCCTCCTAAAACCAATTCATTTTCAGATTGTTACCATTGTTGTTTGAACATCAAACTCATCTGTATTGGCGAAGTTGCCTAAACAAGTTTCGTGTCAAGCAAAAGATGAAAGCTAACACAGACGAAAGAATTTCCTTTAAAATTTTTCCAAATTTGGCCAATTATAGTCCCCATTAATACTAGGTTTTTCCTCATGAGCTCTTACTGATGCTGTTCAAGCCATAACGACGAAGCATTTGCAATGTTTTGATTCAGTGTTCCGTCTCGAGTTAGAATAATGACTCTTCGAGGAACGACTTTCTGTGACACTGCGACATAGAATTTCCTTGTCTGGGAGCCCTGAAAATGGTTAAGAGATTCACTGGATGATCCCGAGAGATGGAAGGAGGGAAGGGCATGAAAGATAAGGGAAGGAAATAGGGGAATAGGACAAAAATAACACCAAAGTTACTCCAGTTTCACGATTACCTCTCATCGTGTTCACTTACATTGTTACCAATCTCCACTCCACTTCCTCCCTCCATTCCTCATTCCTACTTCCCTTTCCTCTCTCCCTCGTTCCCGGAATACTCGCACCTGCTCTGTCATTCCTCGCCAGATCCATAAAACAAACAACACCTATTTCTGGTATCGACGTCTTCCTGAGACCAACAAAGGGAGGGTCAGGACTGGTAGTGCACTGTATTGTCATGACTAAACGAAGATTGAGAAATGGAAGATGGAAGAGCTAGAATCCGAGGATAAGATAGGAGGATAAGGAGGGATGGAAAAAGCTTAATAATCCAACTATTATGAATTTTAAGTCAACAGAATCACTTATGTGACTCTTTCCTCCTCCTCGTCTCTCCTTAAAAAAATACTCTGGACATTGCAGGAAACATTTCTCTTGTACTTTTATGTATTGATGACATTTCTGACATCATACCAATTGAAGTCAAGTAAAAGTTTGTCATGTATGAAGAACCAAGAGCGATCTGATCCTCTGATCCAGGCAGTAATAGAAGATGAGGGCTGTATCCTCACCAGAATACTCCTGCTCAACTTCCTCCGCTTGGTCAATTTCTACCCACACCACGTCACAGCTGGTGAATGCCAGCAGCCTAGTGAGCACTGGCCGTCACATCTGCATTACACTGTGGACCAGTAAGTGGACAGTCTGGCCCCCGCCAATCGATCCCTGAGTGGTGGCTGATGCCTCAATATTCATGGACGAATACTGTGAGTTTCTTGGAACAAGTCGCGAGAAATATATACACCAAAACGAGCATTTATTCCACTTATCAGTGAATATACATTTGTGTTACTTTCTTTACTCCTGAACTATATACAGGACTAATGTAAACTTGCTGGTTGGTCAACAAGCTTTTGTGGTGGCTATAATAACCTTCTGGCTATTGAGAAGCTTTAAGCCCAACTTCAGAACAAAAATTTTGTTGGAATATTAACCTGCAAACAACGAAAATCTTTACTTGACAATAAATACACAATTACAAACAAAAGATACATATGTAAATGCATATTAAAAAAACTATAGAGCCCAGATGAGTACAATCACACATAGATAAGTTTCTCCCATGAGTGATCTATCACGTTTCCCTCATTCTTTTGTTGTTGTTGGGGCGTCCGCTTCAACTATATCCCCTTTCTCTTTGTTGATTAATTAGAAGTTAGGTAAGATCACTTGCGTAGACTTAATCGCCCAATTAGCTTAACGTCTATTGTTAAAAAATAGTTTTAATTAATAATTGGCCAAGCCCATTAGGTTACATCTTGGAAAATATTTGCATTAAGGAACTCACAGCGTGGTTTTAATGAGTTGTTCCTGTTTCACAAGCCTACACTCATTCTTTTTAGGCATATTCCAAGCAGTAGATATCGGAAAGGCTTGCGACATTCTATATCCTGACCTTATTTAAACCCTTGATACTATGCTTCACGAAAGTTAGAGGTAATTGGCATTAAGTGGTTATCCTAAGTTGGCTCGCCGGAGGAGGCTAAGGCTTTATCGTGCCAAGGCTTATGTCTCACCTGAGGGCGGCTCGCGTTTCACATGGGGAAGATTACTGTCACCCCAACAACCTGAGGAATGTCAGTGGTAGTTGTCTTCCACCTGAGGAAGACAACTACCCTACACTGCTAGGGAAGGCAGTTGTCCTACTTAGGGATTGCAACTGCTCGACCAACTTTAGGGGAAAACAATAAAGTGCTTCACCTTGCAAAGTTAATCTGTCTCATCTATTAGAGAAAGGCTACTTTCCCACTTGGAAACGGCCCTTATCCTTCCTTGGGAAATGCTCCTATCCCACTTGGGAAAGGGCTCCTATCCCACATAGGGGAAACTCCTATCCTACTTGGAGGAGGCTCCTATCCTACTTGGGGAAGGCTCCTATCCTTCCTAGGGGAAGCTCCTTTCCCATTTAAAGAATGTTTCTGCCTCAGAATGTTAAAATCTTCAAAGATTTTAAATTACGTCACATAAATCTCTTCTAACGGTGACAAATAAAAAGCAAATTGCCTTCCGTAATAAATTTAACATTTACAAAGTTTTGCTTATCTGAGCGCTGTAACGGAGGAGCTGCAGGACGTATTCCTCTCAAACATTTTTTAGTTTGCAAGTCAGCTTTATGGATATATATTTCAAGGTGCTGGCGAGACCAAGAGTTCTGAAGGGTTTTCCCCCCCCTTTTTTTCCCCCCTTGACATGAGGGAGATTTGTTAGTAGGCACAAGAGTCCACTTTCATTGTTGTTGTTATATATAAGTTTGTTGGAAAGTTAACGCTGTTAATTAAAAGTTGGCAACTTAATTAAGGTAAATATTGCTCCTCTGTAGAGCTAAATTAACCAGAAAAAACATAACATTATTATACTTCCATGCTTTTGTGAAGTTTATTTTGACCCTAACTTTCTCACAATCACTCGCCTACACCTCTACTTGTCTGGTACTCTAGTTATCTAAACAAGTCCCGCTCTTTAACATGGTTCTGAACCAAGTGATTCAAGGGCGGAGTAAGCGATGAAAAACGTTCCCCCTGATTACGTCAAGCGCCACGACGTCTGCCCAATCACTTAGGCTGGACGGTAGAGCGACGGTCTCGCTTCATGCAGGTCGACGTTCAATCCCCGACCGTCCAAGTGGTTGGGCATCATTCCTTTCCCCCCGTCCCATCCCAAATCCTTATCCTGGCCCCTTCCAAGTGCTATATAGTCGTAATGGCTTGGTACTTTCCCCCTGATAATTCCCTTCTCATCCAGACACCCGATTTTCTGGCCTTATTGTATCTCTGTCTACTCTCTGCTGTTCTGCGGTTCCTGTTATTTCTTCATGCTCTCTAGCCCCATTCGCTTTGTTAACTTACATATTCTTGCTTAAATAAGTTAGTCCTGTGAGTTGTCTTTTCTCTCTTGACAGGATCAAATTTAGTGACTGCTTCCTAACATTTGTGGGTGAAGAAATCCCGCCATGTTCTGTGTATAAAGAAATGTAACCAGGATTCAACTGAATCCTCTAGGAATCCAGAGGTACTGACCTGATACCAAATCAAAATTTCACACCTTATCCCCGTACACTCTGGTATGGTATAGCAGTTCCAAACCCACCCCCCTCCCCTGCACTCACTTCAAATGCTCAAATAAATCACATTACCATAGATGTATCAATGAAAAAAATCAGTTGGGGCAATGATTTGGTATCTGGTTTTCTGGAGTTTCTGCTTGTTGATGACAAGTCAACCTTCTTGAAAGCCTGGAAGTGATCGTGCAAATATAGGTTAATCAAAGGTTACATGTTGACCAGACCACACACTAGAAGGTGAAGGGACAATCGACTTGAGAATGGTCCAGGACGGACCGAAACGTCGTCGTCCCTTCACCTTCTTGTGTGTGGTCTGGTCAACATACTTTAGCCACGTTATTGTGACTCATCGCCTGCAAAGGTTACATCCTTCATGGGGCCAAGTGGGTATACCACGTTTTCTTTCTAGAGAGGACTGCTTGTTCTGTTCGGGCTCTTCTTCATTATTAAGTTTGCTGTCACTTTGGTCTTAAAGTAGATTATGAGTTCAAGTTATTTGTTATGGTCCACAGGTTTTATTCCGCTGGATCTGATGTCTTTCATAATGAATGTTTGATGTTTTCTTCAGTGTTGTAGTAAATGTTAGCAGCATCTTCTCAATAATCAGTGTTGTATATTAAAGTGCGATAAAGTACTCACATTAGGCAAAATCATGAATAAATTGTCCCTAATTTGTTATAACATTAATGTCTTCATAACCTCTTGCAGTCAATATCTTCATAGACATCGTATTGGATTGTGGGTTTTATGTTTTTTAAGACAAGTCTTGAATCCCATAGATGGTTTACTGCACCTCTCTTATGTTACAGATGCATACAACAATCTGTATTCCCGTATCTTATCTGCCATTCGCATTCCTTGACCTGTAAACTTCTGTGTAATTTTCTCCAGTAGGACTTTGCATGGATCCTCGCTGTCATAATGCTCACCACTCCCTCATCTCTCTAAGCCTCTTAGAGACTCTCTCTCGCGCTGGCAGTGGCCACATAACTCACCGCGACGTCGGACTTGCGGATGGAATAATTAAGAAGGATATAGCTTCTCTTGACAACTTTCCTCGGCTTATCACGACTACCACCTCATTAGCGCCGAGAAGGCCTGCAGCCGGGTAGATAGTCATTCTTATTCACTATCTCTTGTTTTCTCTCTCCGTGTGTGTGTGTCTCTCTCTCTCTGATACACACACACTCTCTCTCTCTATTTCTCTGTGTTACCCTGTCTCTCTCTCTCTCTTCTGCATAAGGTTTCATTAAACAGAATTATCGTTTTGTTTTGCAGCAATAACACTCCAATACGCTGCAAAATGGGTCGCAAATATGTCAGATATGCGCTCGTAAAATTCCTAAGCCCACCTGAGTCTGACGAGAGCATTTTCCTGATGAAAATAGTTTACGTTCCATTTTCACACCTTGGATGCAGAATTATCATTGACTACATTCTTAATTGGTTTTGTTGAGTGACAACGTCATCGTGGCGGAAACAACTTTGCTTCAACCTGACACCTGGATTCATGTTTACTTCCGCGGCGGATGTGAACGGGTAATCCGGTGTGAAGAGATACAACTGAGCTCAGTATTATTTCTTTCCTTGCTGTGTGTGTGTGTGTGAAGTTACTGGCTTATTCCTCGCACATTTGTGGCTTAGAATTCCCGTGGGGGCGTGTGTTGAGTGGTGGCTGGGGAGCTACACTAACACCTGAAGTGTTGTGTGTGTGTATTCACCTGTTGTATTAACCTAGTTGTGCTTGCGGGGGTTGAGGTCTGCTCTTTCGGCCCGACTCTCAAATGTCAATCAACTTTTACTAACTACTAATTTTTTTCACACACACACAGCCAGGAAGCAGTCAGTAACAGCTGTCTAACTCCCAGGTACCTATTTACTGCTAGGTAACAGGGGCATCAAGGTGAAAGAAACTCTGCCCATTTGTCTCTGCCGGCGCCGGGAATCGAACCCGGGTCACAGGATTACGAGTCCCGCGCGCTATCCACTGAGCTACCAGACCCCTAGTGTGTGTGTGTGTGTGTACTCACCTAGATGTGCTTGCTGGAATTGAGCTGTGTCTCTTTGGTCCCGCCTCTCAACTGTCAATCAACTGATGTACAGATTCCTGAGCCTACTGGGCTCTATCATATCTACATTTGAAACTATGTATGGAGTCAGCCTCCACCACATCACTGCCTAATGCATTCCATCTGTTAACTACTCTGACACTGAAAAAGGTCTTTCTAATGTCTTTGTGGCTCATTTGGGTACTAATCTTTTACCATAGGTGTGGTAACTTTCATCAAAGTTCACTCTGCGATGATGAAAATGATCACTCCATTTTGCACTAGTGGGCTAATGCTGCCAGCCGCACCTCCTCTCTCGTCTCCTCCGCGGTGTATCTGTATGCAGCCGAACTCTCCATAAATTAACGACTTTTTATCTCCCAGGTTTTCAACGTATCTAGTTTGCTAATCCAGTCGCTCCGGTTGCCTGGTTTCACATCATTTTGCTTTTCTAATTTAATTTTGCAGTTATTTTCCCCAGGATGTTGCCAACGTGAGCCAGGGAGAGTGGGCGGGCTCCAGGGAGAGTGGGCGGGCTCCAGGGAGAGTGGGTGGGAGTCAGGGAAAGTGGGTGGGGGCCAAGGAGAGTAGATAGGAGGACTGATGAAGGGTGAGAGGAGTAGGTGAGGATAATGGGAGGGGGTGTAACCCGGGGGGGGGGAGTCGTTCCAAGCCTGGTCGTTCCCAGCCTGGTCGTTCCAAGCCTGGTCGCTCCGACAAAACACAGGCAGATGTTTACCAACATTAGCATACAAGAGTTTTTGAGTGGTGTCGCCGGCCGGGACAGATGGCAGAGATCATTACCTCCCTAATGTAGATTTCACTACACGACATTTTGAAGCAATTTTAATGCAGCAGTTTCACCGCATGCAGCCCGGCTGGTAGCCTTGTCACAGCCTTGCTGGTAGCCTTGTCACAGCCTTGCTGGTAGCCTTGTCACAGCCTTGCTGGTAGCCTTGTCACAGCCTTGCTGGTAGCCTTGTCACAGCCTTGCTGGTAGCCTTGTCACAGCCTTGCTGGTAGCCTTGTCACAGCCTTGCTGGTAGTCTTGTCACAGCCTTGCTGGTAGCCTTGTCACAGCCTTGCTGGTAGACTTGTAACAGCCTTGATGGTAGCCTTGTAACAGCCCGACTGGTTGCCTTGTAACAGCCCGACTGGTTGCCTTGTCACAGCCCGGCTGGTAGCCTTGTCACAGGGATAACTCTTGGGTAACTTTAGTTACCCAGGAGTTACACAGCCCAACATTCTTCGGTCCGTCAACCAGTAACGTTATATATTTACTAGGAAACATATAATATATAGTATATAATATATATATATATATATATATATATATATATATATATATATATATATATATATATATAAATATATATATATATATATATATATATATATTTACTAGGAAACATAATATATAGTATATAATATACAGTAGTTTAATTCCGTAATATCATTTACGATTCTAGAAATAATATAGCACTTTGAGTAAGCTGTGAAAGCCACGTGTAACGACTCACGTTCCTCGCAGTTTGTAAATAGTCGAGTAAGACAGACACAGCAGCAGCCAAATGGCGGACAACCAACCTAAAGCCTGCAGCTCTACGGAAAGTCAATCAAGTGAGCTCCAATGAAGGGAAGAGAGCTGCTCTTGCTTGGCCTCTGAGCGGAGCGGCGTATATTAAATCAGAGTTGGCCACTTCAACCCACGAGGAAGAGGTGCTTGAAGACTTGATGGATTTGGCAAGATCCCAAATTGGCAATAAAAGGTCAAGTTCCATCCCGGATGTGGCTGGAATAGAGACAGAGAGAGTGTCTTGATCTGCTGTGTGGGTGGCAGCAGCTGAGGTGCCTCCAGGCGCATGTTGTTGATACGGTCACATAGACCTATTGCCCCTGGATGTGATGCTGATAACACGCCAACATAGGCCTACAATCTGTACTAAAACGTCAATGGCCCCATCGGCGCGTTATCCCCCCCCCCCCCATCCATCATAAATTGAAAGCACAAAAATAAAGTTATTGTTTGTTTTAATTGGCGTTTTACACTTTAAGAATGTTAAGACACAACGGAAGATATAAACCACCGAGAAACGATGCCACAATAACATGGCTGAAGATATGATGACCAAGTCACACATCAGAAAATGAAGAAACCTTTGGTCATCACATTACAATTCCCCTCCCCCCCCCCTCCATGGCCACATAACCTTCCCCAATCCCTGGCTGCACCACTCCCCCATCCATCTCCCCTTTACTCTCACAAAGGACATTCTTGAAAACAAGTTGGAAGCCCGACAAGTTACTTCTCAGACACATTGTTATAAAGTTAGCAGCTAGTGTTGTGGTGGGGTGGTGCTGTGGTGGGGTGGTGTTGTGGTGGAGCTGTGCTGTGGTGTGGTGGTGTTGTGGTGGAGTGGTGTTGTGCTGGGGTGGTGCTGTGGTGGGGTGGTGCTGTGGTGGGGTGGTGCTGTGGTGGGGTGGTGTTGTGGTGGGGTGGTGCTGTGGTGGGGTGGTGTTGTGGTGGAGCTGTGCTGTGGTGTGGTGGTGTTGTGGTGGGGTGGTGCTGGGGTGGTGCTGTGGTGTGGTGGTGTTGTGCTGGGGTGGTGCTGGGGTGATGCTGTGGTGGGGTGGTGTTGTGCTGGGGTGGTGTTGTGGTGGGGTGGTGCTGTGGTGGGGTGGTGTTGTGGTGGGGTGGTGCTGTGGTGGGGTGGTGTTGTGGTGGGGTGGTTCTGTGCTGGGGTGCTGTGGTGGGGTGGTGTTGTGGTGGGGTGGTGCTGTGGTGGTGTGGTGTTGTGGTGGGGTGGTGCTGTGGTGGTGCTGTGCTGGGGTGGTGTTGTGCTGGGGTGGTGTTGTGCTGGGGTGGTGTTGTGGTGGGGTGGTGTTGTGGTGGGGTGGTGCTGGGGTGATGCTGTGCTGGGGTGGTGTTGTGCTGGGGTGGTGTTGTGGTGGGGTGGTGTTGTGGTGGGGTGGTGTTGTGGTGGGGTGGTGCTGTGGTGGGGTGGTGTTGTGGTGGGGTGGTGCTGTGCTGGGGTGGTGCTGTGGTGGGGTGGTGTTGTGGTGGGGTGGTGCTGTGGTGGGGTGGTGTTGTGGTGGGGTGGTGCTGTGGTGGGGTGGTGTTGTGGTGGGGTGGTGCTGTGCTGGGGTGGTGCTGTGGTGGGGTGGTGTTGTGGTGGGGTGGTGCTGTGGTGGGGTGGTGTTGTGGTGGGGTGGTGCTGTGCTGGGGTGGTGCTGTGGTGGGGTGGTGTTGTGGTGGGGTGGTGTTGTGGTGGGGTGGTGTTGTGGTGGGGTGGTGCTGTGGTGGGGTGGTGCTGTGCTGGGGTGGTGTTGTGGTGGGGTGGTGCTGTGGTGGTGTGGTGTTTTGGTGGGGTGGTGCTGTGGTGAGGCTGTGCTGTGGTGGGGTGGTGCTGTGGTGTGGTGGTGCTGTGGTGGGGTGGTGCTGTGGTGTGGTGGTGCTGTGGTGGGGTGGTGCTGTGGTGTGGTGGTGCTGTAGTGGGGTGGTGCTGTGGTGGGGTGGTGCTGTGGTGTGGTGGTGCTGTAGTGGGGTGGTGCTGTGGTGAGGTGGTGGGGTGGTGCTGTAGTGTGGTGGTGGGGTGGTGCTATGGTGTTGTGGTGGGGTGTGGTGGTGCTGTGTTGGGGTGGTGCTCTGGTGGGGTGGTGCTGTGGTGAGGTGGTGTTGTGGTGAGGTGGTTGGGGTTGTGCAGTAGTGGGGAAGGTGTATTAGTGGTGGTCAGGGACTTACCTATCAACGTCTACGTGTGAGAGAGCTCTAGCTCTTTGTGCCCCTGCCTACTGGCTTTGTTGTTCCCTCTGCGTTATTATTTTGAGTATTCTCAAGTTTAAATTCTTTGTTGAATCTGGCCTTAAAGTTGTGGATGGAAGTGGCTTCCATAACTTTTCAGTGCATTTCAATTGTTGACCGCCCGTACTGGGAACGTGTATTTACTCACATTCCTCCAGCTCTTCCACTCATATTCTCTCCTTATATGGCTATTGAACAGCTTCGGTTGGCCCTCAGCTTTTGCCATATAATTTTAAAATTGCCTCTCGGCTTCTCTCCTAACTCGGATGTAATTTCTGGTACTCTTCGGTGCCTCTCTAATGTTCTCTGTTCCTGGTTCTCTGTACATTTTCGACGGTTCTTTTGTTCTTTCTTTAACTTGACCATACACATCAGTCTCTAGGTCAACTGGTAAATTTTGCTATTTCAAATTTATTGAATATTTGTTTTAGAACATCTGTTTACAAAGTTTTGGTAATGTGGTTGATCAAAATCATCAAATTATATGTTCCAATTATGAATGTTTTCCAGAATTTTGTTCATTAACCTTTTATAAAGTGAAAGAGACCTTTTTCAAAACAAATGACACACCAGAAACGTTCAAACATATATTAGCTCACGGGACAGTAAGAATAAATTTCATTAGTTTGTTGTATTGGATTAGAAACTCAACCCAAAAACAACAAAAGCGCACTTGAGCAGATTACAAGCCACTTTATCTGGTGGTGTTGACGGGGGTAATGTAGCCAGCTGCTGGAGGCAATCTAGTTGGTGGCGATATATCTGTAGGAGCCTCCCGTGGGAGGGAGAGACCTGCACCACCACACCTCCCTCCTCCCTGATTTATATATACCGGGAAAATTGCTCCCAGAGACGGATTGTTGTGTTTCTGTCTCATGGAAACTAAGTTGTCCACGACTCTTCTGATATCACAGATATCTGCGATGAAGTGGTTTACCTTTTTTTTGGGAGAGCTGAAGGTTCCCCCAAATACAGACTTGATGGTAAACTAAAAGAATTTAGCAAAGCGGAGAAAAACGTTCAGAGGAGTTTTTATTAACGCAGGTATGTGTGTGTGTGTGTGTGTGTGTGTGTGTGTGTGTGTGTGTGTGTGTGTGTGTGTGTGTGTGTGTGTGTGTGTGTGTGTGTGTGGAGTGGTGGAGCCCCGGGAGGTAGCAGAAAGTGAGCTCGTACCTCTTGCGAAGCACTGTTCGGAAAATAGCAATGCAGTAGCTTTGAAATGAAGTGAAAATAAGTCTATGTTGAGTGAGGAATGCGGAGTTCGTATGCTAACTGTGGATCAAGAAACTCATTTTTCCTAACAGAACACAGTCAATTTAACATTTTAGTTTCTTAAATCTGTTATCGTTCATATTATCCATACAATATTCTATTTACTGCTCATCAAAATCTGTGTTGCGACTTTTAGATACAAAAGTATATATCAGCTGTTTCCTATTTATATAAAATTAAATTGATATATGCAAATTAATGTGTTTTGCAATATGTGTATTAGCAAGGAATAAGGTGATATAAGTGGCAGATGCTTCACATGATATGACTGACAGGTGCTTCACATGATATGTAGAAGAAATGTTAAGAAATACTCGTACACCTTAAGGGTGGCCAACAAGTGGAATGCACTGAAAGTTGTGGAACCCACCCCAATCCACAGCTTTAAAACCAGATTTTACAAAGAATTGAAATATCCGAATAGCTAAGTTATAAATCCACAGTCCTGTAGGTAGGTCATAAAGAGCTAGATCTCACTCCCTCGTAGACACTGATAGGTAACTACTGCTCTTCTCTCTCTCTCCTGTATGCCTCCCCGCCACATACACACGACGAAGCTACGACGTTGCTACAACTTATAACACCTTCTAACAAGTAGTAACAAGTAACTTGCACGTTTTAACAACTTTCTAACACGTCATAAAAACTTTATAACAAGATGTAACAGCTTCGTAACACATTGTAATAAGGTAACAATAGACACCGTTAGGTTGTGTGTTTGAAGGAGATCGTGTCCAAACTGCCTGAACAGTTTTCGTACCCAAGAGCTCATGAGTACTTGAGTCTAGAATTAAGAAACAGCTTCTTCCAACTCCTTAAGTATCTTAAAGGAATTTGTGGTAATGCTACAGGTTATTATCCCGGCTCCAGCAAGACTTATTAGTCATAAAGACTATCTTATTGCCTCACTTAACAGTTAAAGCCCCGCTCCTGTGCCAGTTAAGACCACTCCGGGCTCACCATAGCCCGTGCTACTTACAACTTTTTGTCCCGATTAGCTGAATCTAAAACAACAACAGCAGTTTCACTTAAGTGATAAAAATGAATTAGACATAATGTTCAGGGGGTCGTAACCTCGTTAAACTGTACCATAAAGACAGAGATTACCACTTTAAACATTTAATAAAAAATAAGTGAAACTAAAAACAAAATTGTATTTGCAATTTGTGATTTAATTCTTATTCCTTCCTCCAGCTTAGTGTGATATTTTGATTAAATGTTTAATATATATTTGATATTATTTTGGATTTTAGTTCCTTTTTATCTTACCTTAATGTCGTTAAAACCCACGTCCCATATAAATTTAGGTCATTATTGTAATAATGACCTAAATTTTTGTAATTTACTCCTTAAAGTCTTCGCATATAAATTTCACTGTTTGCATATAAAACATTCCACGAGATCAATGTAAACATTTCCAAGTGATTAATATAAACCATTGTAAGATGATCAATATAACCTATTCCACGGGATCAATATGAACCATTCCACGAGATCAATATGAGCCATTTCAAGTATTTAATATAAACCATTGTAAGGTGATCAATATAACCATTCCAAGGGATTAATATGAACCATTCCATGTGATCAATAAGAACCATTCCAGTGGATCTGCATAAACCATTACTCGTGATTAATATCAGGAGTTTCGTTCCCGCTTGTAAAATGAAAATTTATATGGCCGCTTCCACGTTATTAAGAAGTTAGAGGGAAAAAGGAGATTGAATTACAAAAGAAGAAAAACAGCGAGCTGGTTCAGTGTCCAGTGAGGATACAGACGCTTATTGCTGGTCTGCGTTCAATCCCCGACCGTCCAAATGGTTGGCGCCATTCCTTTGTCAGATCCTAAATCCTTATCCTCAAATCCCTTCCAAGTGCTACGTAGTTGTAATGGCTTAGTGCTTTCTTTTGATAATTACTTTACCTAATGGCTTCTTATCCTGCTTTATCTCAGTTTAAAGAGACTGTCCTTGTTTACATTGTCTATTTCCTTCAGCATTTTATATGTTGTGATCAGTTTCTTCTGTCCTACAGAGGCGCCTGACAGCTGGGTGGACAGCGCTTCGGATTCGTAGTCCTAAGGTGCCGGGTTCGATCCCCGGTGGAGGCGGAGACAAATGGGCAAAATGTTTCTTTCTCCCTGATGCCCCTGTGACCTAGCGGTAAATAGGTACCTGGGAGTTAGACAGCTGCTACGGGCTGCTTCCTGGGGGGGTGTGTAACAAAAAGGAGGCCTGGTCTAGGACCGGACCGCGGGGACGCTAAGCCCCGAAATCATCTCAAGATAACCTCAAGAACCTCAAGGTATGATATGTAGTTGCAACAGCTTATCCTCAAAGCCTAACAGTCTTAGGTCTGGCACCAAACTTGCAAACCTCTGAACTTAGTCAATTTTAGGTTTATGCCTCGCCAGGTGTGACTTGCCAGCCCACACTGCCCCGTATTTCAGTATTGGTCTAATAAAGGTTGTGTAGGTTCGCTTGCTCTTCTTACTGGTTCTTAATATTTTCAATAGTGACTTCAATAACATCGTTTCTTCCAGCTTTTCGTGTTCCAACCTTTGTCTCTTGCGTTGGTTCTACTATCAAGGTTACCTGAAATGTTTTGTCTAGTTCCTCACATAGCACCTTATCATTTTCTGTGAAATTTTCTTTTGTCTCCTCAATCTGATTACGTGGTCTCTCATTGTTGTTTTTCTTATATGTCTGTGGAACAGCTTTGTTTGATCATTAGCTTAGTTACAATGTCATTTTTAAATGGCTTCTCCTCTTCTCTCCTGACTTGTGAGTGTTCAGTTTTGAGGAGGCCTGGCCGAAGACCGGGCCGCGGGGACGTTAAGCCCCGAAATCATCACAAGGTAACCACAAGGTAGGTTCTATTTAGTGACTCTTTATGTTCCACTGTTCGTAAGTCTCTCCACTTTTTCCTGTTTTTTTTTTTTTGGGGGGGGGGCTCTCTTTAGCTTCTGTGCATTGTTTATTGAACCATTGGTTCAATAAACTCATTGTCTGGCCTGAACACTTCCCATCCACATCATCACACCCATCCATATCAAAAACACCCTGATCCACACCTCTCCAACACTTCACTTTCTACATCTCACCCCTTCATATCCACACCTTCCCATATCTCCTCTACACCTTACAACCCCTATGCTACACCTATCCGTACCATATACATCCATTAAAACCTCACCCTTCATCTACATCTCACACCCCCTCCACACTCTTCCCCCAACACCTCACCCCACCCACACTCTCCCAGTGTCGCTGCCATCTGAGGCCTCGACAATTTGCCAACATCTTCACAGCTCCCGGCAAGTGCCGGAGCACTCAGAGGTGATTATTGACGTCAAAAACTTCAAAGGCGTCAGTGTAGGGCTGGGAAGGAGGTTAATGATGAGGCGACGAGGTTGCCAGTGGTTCACTAGGAAGACTTAGCTAAGAGAAGGAATTACAAGTAAAAAGATAAACGTAGAATCGATGCAATTTTTTGGGGTTTCTTAAACTGTATAAGACAAATTTTTTTTTAATTTGGATGCAATTAAGTAATTGAGACGAGAGTGCAAAACGGAAGTGGGAGTGGAAGACCTTGGCATCAGCAGGGTTAAAAGGCAAGTTTGCTTATCAAGGAGGAGTAGGGTTCATCAAGCATGGCTCAACTACTTACGAAACCTGTCCATCTTTGATGTAAAACATCAAATTTGCGGGGAACGTTTAAAGTTGATTATAAGCTTTGGGTTGGTGACGAAAAATTTTATAGCACATAAATAAAAAAAATCGTAGATCAGCTCCCTGAATTTCACAATGAAATAACAGCGTATTTGAGAGATGGAAGAGTTGGGGAAAAGCTGTCACCTTCAGTTAAAGAGGCACACTGATCTTCTATGTATTACCAAACCAGATGTTGAAATATTTGCGAGTGAACTAGACAAGACCCTACAAGAAGTGCATGATCAACCAGGCTGTGCCGGGTTTGCGGGGCTGTAA
Source organism: Procambarus clarkii (assembly GCF_040958095.1). Taxonomy (NCBI): domain Eukaryota; kingdom Metazoa; phylum Arthropoda; class Malacostraca; order Decapoda; family Cambaridae; genus Procambarus; species Procambarus clarkii. Next base: position 45,155,046 of record NC_091157.1, read on the forward strand.
GCCGCAGTCAACAACAGACCTTTATGATCCAGCAATCATCAGAGGTAACTGACCTCAGAGGAGACTGCAAGATGAACTCTTAAAGCCACATGTATTACCCACTACTGACCACACACGTGGACGCCCCACTCTTCACCGTGGTGGTCCAGCTCTAACGAGCCACTTCCGCTAACTTCCAGAACTGTTCTTTGTCCCAAGATGCACCCCATTACTATGTTGATTTATCTGGCTATAAATGTCAAGCTCGCTGGACAAATGCTCTTCCCGGAGGACTTGGGACTCAGGGTGTTTTTGTATGGTCATTGAGTCCGTTTAGTGCGACATTCATCACGCCGACGCCTGCCCTGTCCTGCTCCAGAGCTGCGGAATACAATGTTTTTACTTCACTTATATACAAAGTACTTATACAAAGTACATATATATAGGTACTTATATACAAAGTACATATATATAAGTACTTATATACAAAGTATTGTGCGAAAATGTAAGGATTATCTGAAGTTTTGTGAATGGAGAAAATGTCAGGAAGCGCCACTTGAAAACATCTAAAAACAGTAAGAATGAGTGTTATTAACTTTCTAATCTAGGTTTCTTTATACATCTAAAGGACACATCTGGTGCCTCTGTAGGGTCCCATAGCCTCGGAGAAGAGAATAAAGGGTATTTAGAGAACATTTTGCGGATTCTCCCTAAACACGAGTATTTTCTTCTACCACTCAAGAGTCACTCTGCCAGTGTAGAGTACTAGCTTGAAGTGTCAGTAGAAAGTGCCAATTGAAAGTGCCCATGTAGAGTGAAGTGGTGATTTCCAGTAGAGGGCACCAGCTTGGACTGTCTACCGATAGTGACGGTGAAGAGTGTCAGAATGTCAGCTTGTGAGAAAAGCAATACATTGTTAAAGAGCCTCCTGTATCTCACTTGGAGTTGGAGAGGAAAGGAGAGTGGAGGAAAGCTGGGGAGAAATGTAGAGAGCGATGGGTAAAAGGAAAGATATACGAGAGACGGGAAGAGAGACCCGGGCGCAGCCGGGTATATCCATGCTAGTAGTTATTAAAGAGTAATTAACATATGAAGATCAGGTGTCGTCCTTTATATTTTAATTACTGTACTCGATTTTGAAAGTGTATAAAGCTTAATTTCGTTCATACTTCAAGTTTTTGCTCATTGTGCTTGATATAATTATTATCAGTGATTATTTCCACAACTGACCACAACAGAATGTCATAAGTAGGAATTGTTTCATGTTGTCATCTAATTCCTTTTTTAAGTAATTCAAATCTTATCATCTAATTCCTTTTTTAAGTAATTCATTTTATCGGAGACAGACAGTCCGCATATATATATATATATATATATATATATATATATATATATATATATATATATATATATATATATATATATATATATATATATATATATATATTGGGGGTATCATCTCTAGTTGTTTGTAGGGACCCATACGTCTCGAAGAAGGCGATATGCAGCTTAATAAAGTTGGGTTTAATAAAGTCTTTACAGGCTTGATAAAGCCCCTGACAGATGAAACGTCATCTGCAAATTAAAGTCTGGTCTCATCTTGGAGGATATCAACATAAAATCTCTTTGGCGACGTTTGAGAGAATCTGTTCTCTGGAGACTGGGCAATACTAAGTCTTCCCCTCGGTAATAATAATAAATATTCCCTCTCGTACCGTCATATTCTCCCTCCGCTCGTAATAGCATGAATTTGGGAGAACGCACAAAGGAGCAAACAGATAAATCTCTGAAGGAAGGTGAATAGTGAAAAAAGTGAGGGAGTGATGAAGATCTCTGTGATCCTTGAGACTTGCTGCCTGTGGCCAAGGGAAGTCTTCTCATACCTAATGACTTGTATACTTAACCCTATCAACTATTGCGTCGAAATTGTTGCGCTGTAAATTCAAGATTCAAGATGTAGTTGAGAATGATGTTCCTTAATATCTCTTGCAAATGAAGTGTAAGACGTCTCCTCAGTGTATTCGTCGCTTGAGGCTGTGTTCTATTTAAATGAACAAATCCAGGCTAAGCTACGCAAATCTACGTAGCAGGAGAGGCTACTGGATCCAGTAAGTTCAGTAGAACTTCGGTTTCAATCCTTTTAACCCTGTCGTAGCTCAGTCGATTAAGGCAGTGTCTGGGATGCTTCCGGACGCAGATTCGAATCCTCGTCACGGCCCTTGTGGATTTGTTCATTTGATGCATCACGTTAGTGTGATCTCTGTGTGTGATGTGTTCTATTTATCTACCGTGCAATAACGATCAGAATATATCCGGGCTAAATGGATCAGAGTATACGCGGGTTATAACGATTAGATTATTCCTATGTTGCAGACGAGGAGTCACAATAACGTGGCTGAAATATGTTGACCAAACCACACACTAGAAAGTGAAGGGACGACGACGTTTCGGTCCGTCCTGGACCATTCTCAAGTCTATTATTCCCATGTTGTTCAATTAATAAGCTTTCAATTAAGGCGATGAACATATAATGCTCAGAGAACCAAAAAGATATTGAACAGCAAGTTGTTTTAATGTCGAAATATAAATTAGCTAATTTGTTTTATACTCTACATCCAGGTAGACAGAGATCAGTATCATGCGCAGATATCAACTGAGGATGAGAAAAATCAATGAAGCACCATGGGTATCGAACCAGTGTCCTGCATGTGTGTGCGTGTGTAAATCCGAGTTGTGTTGAGGTGAGAGAGGGATTATTAACGGGAGGAGTGACCTGTGTCCAGCTTCTCATTTAGGGATTATGTGTTCATTATCCATTGTAGCGAAGACGTAAACACACAACAGTCCGGATCACATGTCTTGAAGAGTATCTCCCTCGAATGGTGGTGACCAATGGCTCTCTTGAATGGTGGTGGCCAATGGAAGAGAGGGAGGGGAGGAGATGATGGTGGTAGTACGATGGATGTTGACCAATCCACACACTAGAAAATGAAGGGACGACGACGTTTCGGTCCGTCGTGGACCATTCTCAAGTCGATTGTGACACAATCTAGTGAGTGGATTGGTCAACATACTTCAGCCATGTTATTGCGACTCATCGCCTGCAGTACGGTGGATATCGGTGGCAAGGGCAGTGGTGGTGGTGGTGGTGACAAGGTAGAGGGCTCACGGTTGAAGGTTGAATAGTGGTAGTAGAGGGAATAGTGGTGACTCAAGATATAGCTGTGACATGGACTGGTTGGGGTAACTGCGGGAGGAGGAGGAGGAGGGTAGTGTGAGATAGGCGATGGAAAATGAAGGAAAACCTGAGAATAAGGTACGAAGTAGAAGAGGAGGAAATATTAGTTGAGACAAAATGTGCAGAAATCTACTGATGAACTCTTGAGAAGTGAAAAGTTGTAGCGAGAAGTGCAGCACAAACGAAGAAATAAAGCTACATAAATGAGCAAATAATATTGAGTAGGATTAGAAAAGAACACAAGAAAAAAATAAAATTAGATAAAGATAAATATAGAAAGATGAGAGAGAGAGAGACAGAGAGAGACAGGGAGACACGAGACAAAGCCAGAGCCAGTAGAGTGAACTCTGTACATCTTATTAACATACAGTTTCCTGCGCCTTGAGTGATTCAGAGAAGCATGCAAGATCTTCAACAACAAGAATCTAATTAGAGTGAATTTTTCGTCTAATTGTATAGCGTCTTTTATATTAATTTTTAATAAAAACTCTAATTCGGATTAATTTTTCGTCAACCAAGTATTTCCGGGAATTCTATTGTATGTCATTATTGTTTCAGTCTTGTAAGTAGCGAGGAATTATTTTTTAATACATGAGACACAATAATACAGGTACAGGAATGACATGATGTCTCGTGTTAGGCGAGTGACACGATGTCTCATGTTAGGTGAGTGACACGATGTCTCATGTTAGGTGAGTGACACGATGTCTCATGTTAGGTGAGTGACACGATGTCTCATGTTAGGTGAGTGACACGATGTCTCATGTTAGGTGAGTGACACGATGTCTCATGTTAGGTGAGTGACACGATGTCTCATGTTAGGTGAGTGACACGATGTCTCATGTTAGGTGAGTGACACGATGTCTCGTGTTAGGTGAGTGACACGATGTCTCATGTTAGGTGAGTGACACGATGTCTCATGTTAGGTGAGTGACACGATGTCTCGTGTTAGGTGAGTGACACGATGTCTCATGTTAGGTGAGTGACACGATGTCTCATGTTAGGTGAGTGACACGATGTCTCATGTTAGGTGAGAGTGACACGACGTATCATATTAAATGAGAGCTACCAGAGAATCACCTGTAGCACATTTAGTACAAAAAATCTAATTTTCATTTAATGCTGCAAATGTAATTAATCCTGGCTTCAGTGATCAGGAATAATGAGGTTAAATAATTAATTTGTTTAAAATAAATAATTACCAATAGATTACAAAGCGAGTAAACTTATAACTCAATATTTGGATATGTGTAATTTGGAGACTTTTAATGCTGTCGTTTTTAATTGCACTAAAACAAACAGTGACATAGTTGACCCCCAGTAAAAAAAACAGTGGTTTCTATGTGTTTGTATACACTTGTTTAATGGTCCAGTAAAGTGCATAGTGTGGGATGAAGCGATTGGGGACCCGTCAATTACGTAAAATAGCCCATGATATAGCAGGTGGAACTAGCATAACTGTAAATTGTCTGTGACGTAGCAGGTATGGACTGGCAATTACGCTCGATGCATCAATAGCAGTTATCTGTCACGACTTGGAATTCAGTAATTAAGATCGTCTTACTTTCTAGATAATCACTCTCCTGTGCTTATCAATAAAATCAAGATAATTATGTGTTTGAAAGCTTATATAATTCTGGATTTATATGTATAGAGTTCATGCGTAAAGCTTGAATGGTCCCCAAGCCAATATACATCCGAAAACTCTTGACCCCTGAAGGATTCAAACCTGGTCAGCCTGGGTCTCTAATACCTCCAGGAGTCCAGTGCGGTAACCACTCAGCCAACGACTGTAAAAAATATTGGAAAGTCGTGAGGTCTCCATGAGCGTAACACCAGACAGCCCTACCTATTAATACTTAAATATGAATTACACAATCCTCCAATTGTTATTTGATTAACAATTACCCATACCCCAGATTGTTATTTGATAATAATCCTAAGAGTACTAAGAATACACACAATACCCAACACTTCCGATAACTATTTGATTAAAAGATAACCAAATTCCATGATTACTATTTCATTATAGCTTACCCAATTCCTGATTATTACTTGAATATGGGTTACCTAATCCCCAGGTTATTATTTGATAAGGGATTACCAAATCCCCCCGATTGTTATTCGATTAGTGATTACACAATCCTTAGATTACATCTATTCAACGATAAGACCTGTTATGCTTGTGTTCAATGGTCATCAGTTGTGTGCTGCGAATCCGTGAATAATATAATTCCAACTAATGTAATCTATTACCAGAAAAACTTCAGCTTACTAAACAAAATAATTTATATATATGTGCGAACAAAAATAAAATATTATTTTTAAATTCACTTAATAAAAGTTAGGGTGTACAGCTATGCATCAAAGGAGAAGTGCTCCAGATTCATTTGTTTAATTGGCAATTACGTTGTAACTCTTACATGTACGACTGATACATATGTGGCTCCTACATGTGCAAGTTATATATGTGAGACTCATGTGTGAATCTGTTACATGTGTAACGCTTATATGTGTGAATCTCTTGCATGTGTAACGCTTGTATGTGTGAATCTTACATGTACGACCATTATATGTGATGATACTCTTACATGTACTTGTTACACATATGACAAGACATGTGTGGGTTGGGGAGAGTAAACTTTACTAATGTGCACATGAGTTGGTTTTTCTTTTTAAAGTAGATTAAGGCGCCTGGTGTTCCTGGTTTCGTTACAAGTTACAGCTAAATCTGATTTTTCAAAGTTTTGATTAAGTCTGGCACAGTTACCTCGCCCACACGCTCACACTCGAAGGGAACAGACAGACCTACGCTCCTACCGGCACACCGCCCGAGGAAGAGCACATTTGTCGGTGATCCTCTTGGATTGCTGTTGTATACCTTGGCTGGCTTTTATTCTCTTCGCCTAGAACGTGACTCTGGCACTCAGGCAGCAAGACCTCACATCTCGACGCCTGCTAGTACCTTAACTTCTAACTTCCAACAGCGCAAGGACAACTTCGTCGCATCGCAAAAACGACTTAAAAACGCAGCAAATCCTGCCAAGAACGCAAAATAGGCTGACAAAAACAGCATCTCCTGGCACCCAAGAGCACAGGTGAACGGGATTGGTCTCAAAATAATCTAGACCAGTAACTAACAACCAGGATTCATCTTTTACCTGGGGCAGTTTCTGCTGCTGATGCTTGGTACTATATTCTTTACCCAGAGTAGTTTGTCTTAGTGACTCTTGGTATTCTGTTCCTTTATATAGGGTAGTTTATCCTGCTAATACCTGGTATTCTCTTCTTTACCTAAGGGCGGTAATTTCTCTTCATCACGTTTTGTATAATCTTCGTTTACCTTGGAGTAGTTTCTCCTGCTGACGCTTGGTATTTTATTCCTTTACGTAGGGAGGTTTCTCCTGCTGACGCTAGACATTTTGTTCCCTCTCTGTCGCTCCCTTTCATTTGTATCATTATTATTCGGGAAAAATTCAGCCAATAAATAATTTAGCGACATCAGAGATGCAAAGAAATGTTGCTTTCAAGTCTTGGATTTCATAACAGGAATTATTCAGTTTCAAACTTTGCCAATATCAAACTTTTCCTCCTTTGATCGCGAGTGAGTCGTCCTGGTCTTCGTGTACTTACCCACTCTCTTTTCACTCCTTGATTCTCTGTTTCAAGCAAATATATTCAACACATCGTAATCCAGCCGACGGTGCGTGGAAGAAGACATATAATTGAAACTTTCTTACATATATAAAGTATTACATCTGGCCACTGATAGGTATAACACTAAAAACAATTATGACATTTGTGTCTCCTTTGTTGAAAATATAATAAAATCAACAGCAGAAAGACTCTAGAATTTAAAATAAAAACATTAATACACATATACCTTGTCAAAGAAGAAACGTATCAATACAAATGAACATAAGAACAAAGGTAACTGCAGAAGGCCTATTGGCCCAAACGAGGCAGCTCCTATTTATAACCACCCAATCCCACTCTAGTAATACTGATTTCATAGGGATTGCTCAGCTGTGTCCCGGGAAGAATGCAAATAGCACGCAGTTGATTGGCTTTCTAACGAGTCATTTTGTGATTTTAAGTAGAGAGTGCGTTATTATTTATGTGCCCAACCCGTCAGGCACAGCTTAAACGGGTATAACCTCAGGTCAGTTTGAAATGCAAATACCTTAATTTAATCTACTCTAGGCATAACTATACGCAAAACTTTTAATATTTGTTGACCAATCCACACACTAGAAAATGAAGGACGGACCGAAACGTCGTTGTCCCTTCATTTTCTAGTGTGTGGATTCGTCAACATACTACAGCCACGTTATTGTGACTCATCGCCTGCTTTTAATATTTATTTTATTTGAGAAAATATTGTTTTTGCTTATGCAATATTGAAAAATCCGAATGCACCTTTACTGACAGATGAAATTTGGACGATCATTACATATGAAGTCGATACTGCATATGGTTGTAACAAGGCGACTGAAATGAAAGAACATTTTGTGTATTGATTATAATTTTCTGCAAATTTTCTCTCCGGTTACTTGATTTCCGATATAACTTTTCGTTTTTGTAATTATTAATCTAACGGATATCATTCACAGTGACGTCTCCCCATCTCTGTCCAATGAATGTATTCATACGTTGGATAAACCTTTTACTGGGAACCTAAAGTTGGAAGGTAACGATGGAGCAACATTTCTGGCCTCTCCTCCCTGGCGATAAAAAATAATGCATGTATAACGACGGACCGAACATATAGAAGTGCTCAAGTCTCGCAAGGTGAGGCTCGCATGTGTCTCGGGCCCTCGGTTCCCCAGATGTTGTTACTTTAGGGAGCAAGACGGCAGTGTAGCTGTGCAACGGTGTTCCCTTCGTGGGTGAAACGCAAAGCCTTTCGCTTCACGCGTTCAGTGATTGGGCACCATTCCTTCACCTCGTCCCATCCCAAATCCTTATCCTGATCACTTCCCATTGCTATATAGTCGTAACGGCTTGGTGCTATCTTCTGATAATTCCTTCCTTCCTTCACGCAGGTTGGTCTCGTTTCATGCAGATCGGTGTTCAATCCCCGACCGTTCAAGTGGTTGGGCACCATTCCTTCCCTCCTGTTTCATCCCAAATCCTTAACCCTGATCCCTTCCAAGTGGGATAGCCGTTGTGACTTGGCGCTTTCTCCTGATAGTCCGCTCGGATAAGCCCGGACACCGTCTTCTTGCCCGAAGAACCAGTCAGAAAAAGTATATGAACTACCCTGTTACCACAGGGGATAACAACGCCAGGCGTCGTATCAGTCCAGACAATTGAAGAAGAATATCTGACGACGGTATCGAGACCCAAAGGGTCAAATCGCGAGTTAATGTAATGGAGTTTGGTCAGAGAGAGACACCGATATAAGTGGCGTGCCTCAAAGCTGTCCTGGGACCGCTCTTGTTTACAATACATAAATTGATTAGATTCAGGATTAAACGGTATTGAAATTGTTATCAGCAGGATGGTACTGAAGTCTGAAAACGAGAATAAAACTTAGTCACGATTAAAAGGAATTTTAAACCCCCAAAAAACATCAACGCATAAATGTTAGAACTAAGGCATATAGGATAACAGGATTTATACTTACTTTACTTACTTCTAGCGAACAGAGACCCCTACCACTTCCCCTGATAAAATAAGATCAACTACTACAACTACACACCTGCTGTCGTCAATCAATCAGTAATGGACACAGGAGTGCATATTGGAAGATCACCCTGGAATCGTTGTATACTCGGAGAGGGGTTCGAGGTCACCTTTACTTGGGGAAACGGCTCCAATCTGGCCTATTGCTCATGAATACACACTCACTTTGTGTGTATTCACACAGTATAAATCCATTTATAGACTCGTTAGCAAGTAACGGCAAGGCTCCCCACTCTGTACGTTGGATCAAGAACATGATGTGGCTTGCATGCTCAGTAATATTTATATTTTAACGTCAACTCAACAGGAAGGAAGATTAGAATAGTGTCCGACTTGTCTCCATTGTGATTTAAGCTGATTCTGAGAGCTTTATTGTGGGGCTTGTTGGTGTAATCTACATGAAGGCTTTTACAGCGCGGGAGAGACAATTACATTGGCTTTGTCTTTGGCGGCACAACACAAAGATGAGAATATTGTTAATTAAAGACGCACACTTCTGGTGGGCGTCTTCTGTGTCACAACCCACCTGGTGGGGGGTTGTTCGCTTTCCCGAAGGGGGAGAGGAAGCAGTGAGAGTGAGAGGGAAGAACGAGGATGGGAAGGAATAGGACAGGAGAAGGTAGCAAGAAAGAGGGGAGTAGAGCAAGGAAGAGGGCATAAAACATGATGACCAAACCACACATCAGAAAATGGAGAAAAGACTACCATTCGTTCCGTCCTGGACCATTATTAAGTCGTGTCATATATCACATGACTTGATAAGTGACGTATATTCATGAACTGTGAGTATTTGTGCACTAAGTCATTGTGCATTATTTATGGTGCCAGATAAGTGTCATTTATGTGAAAACCACAGCCCAGGCCCTCATAATAATCGAGCTTCACCGCTGTAACCCATCTACATTACTCACAGCCATCATCTCTTTAACCCACACTCACTATAAGCAGTCTTCATCACTGTAATTACTCACACTGTCTTCATTAATGTAACCATCTCCCCTACTAGGGCACTGAGCTCGGGTATACTTCGTTGGTCTGGTGGTTGAGGCCACATCTTCACTACTCATTGGCATTGTGAAGTTTCTTAACATGACTATCATCACTGTAACTGTTGGTAAGGAGATCTAACCTCTATTCAACAAGACGACACAATCCTCCGATGTTATCAATCCTAAGTGTTATCATTGGAGGATTTCTACACGCCGCCTTCTATATTGTCAGAAATTTTCTCACATTCCCCAACAATATGTGAACCTTGTACATCCTCGCGTTTTGCCCAAAGACTACATCTCTACATCCACAGGTACACAAATGTCTTTACACATTGGTCGGTCATTCCTAAAGGGAGTTTGAGATTTACTTCCAGCTTGGTGTCTTCTTTCTAACAATGACTCCTTTGCTTACAACTCAGTATTATATAACATATTAGTTATAAAAGACTGTAGCAATATTGTTCATCTTATTGATAAGACTCAGTTTTTTCCTCAGAATTCAATATTTGCCTTTGTACCGTTCAATAAAGTCAGCTGCATAACATTGTTCTTTGATACTAAAATTTATTTTGTTATTTTTAATAAATTAAACAAATTTGTCACGACCTTACTTAGTTTCATCATTATAAGTGCTGGAGTGATTGACATCTTGAACCTGAAGAGTGATCAGGTCTCCAGTCTCAGGTTCTGAGACCTGAGCCCGAGTCTCAGGCTCCGGTCTCATCTTCTGGGACTCCTTGGAATCTGGGTAGCCGTTGGACCACACGAGAATATCGCTTGGAGCGCACAAGAAAAAATCGCTTTACAAGCCTCCAATCGTCCTTTCAGACTTGTTCCTTTCAGGCTTTTAACGAGCGTGTAAAAGACGACGAAACTCCCCCAAAACAAGTCACAGCGTTTGTTCCGTGTGTATCGTCCATGACTTGATCAATAACCTTCATTCGGACAAAGAAATAAATGCGGTTTTCTTGCTTTTTAACTCGAAGTTGACCATTCAGAGTTGCGGGGAACTAGACCATTGCCCGTGTACCGAGTTATTTAAAGGTGTCATGCCTGGAATATGGGTTGATATGAGGAGTTTGGATGGTTCGACTAACATGACCTCGTGCACTAGAGAATGCACACACGCACACATTTTCACACCTACACAAACATACACGTGCGCAAATGCAGTATATCACCGATCATTACAAACATACACATACACGCGTATCCCCAAACATACCACATAAACACTTATGAACACACACACCCCATTAAACACAAACACGCAGAAAATGTGTCTAGACATTTTTTCTTCACTGGAGTCTTTGACTACCGAAAATAAATTTCTTGACGCTTTCCCCCTGATAATTCCCTTCCTTCTGTACACTACGCTCCGACCCTCCCGCCACGCTCCTCTGGTCTCACCACGCTCCTCTGGTCTCACCACGCTCATCTGGTCTCACCACGCTCCTCTGGTCTCACCACGCTCCTCTAGTCTCACCACGCTCCTCTAGTCTCACCACGCTCCTCTAGTCTCACCACGCTCCAAACACCAACTTTTCCACCACTGAACTGAACTCAATTTCCACAAGAAATAAAAGTAATCAACACATATATCCATTCCCGGATAGTCAGGTGTGTGTGTGGGTCACCAAGCTGAACCACACTCAGAGCTTTCTCAAACTTCCTATAATTACCGCCTTCATCAGACACACTCTTATCAACTTCCGATATGTGATTTCAGATTTTTAATGACTACACAAGATAACGTTTGCCTCCTCTACCTAATTTTCTGAGGATGTTTTTTTAGAACTGTCAATGGCATGAGAACTCAAACTGAACTGTTGTTGCTCGAGAATTGAGCGGTGTTGGACGAGGATGATATTAAACATGATTCTGGTGGCTAACATGATAAGAGTCATACTGGTTCCTCAGTTACCTGCTCATATAAGACGGTGGTAAAGCTGTTAACAGCTTACCAATTTAACCCCATTTAACAGTGTTGGCAAGAGTGTGTGTGTTAACTCGCTTAGTAAGATCCTTAAGGGTTTGGGTTTGGCCTTAAGGTCAATCAACCTCTGGAGGGTTGTCAAGGCCACCGCAATAGCTCAATGACCAACCAGCAAGTATGCTTCAGACATGAACATAAATCAGAATTAAGATTAGCTTCCTGTAGGATATGCACTGAGAAGCCGTGTGAAGAATGCAGAGCCCTGGGATGGCCCGCGGGGCTTGGCCCACGGTCTAGAATGACATTAACAGTATCATAAACTCTGATTTATACTTGCGAAATATTTAACGAGAAGGCTTTAAGAGGCCAACTCTGAGTGCCAGAAATTGGTGCAGAAATGATGAGCTTTCTGACAGTTATTTTTTTTTTGGGTGACTTGTGGCAGGAAATGTGTTTTTGAAAACTGTACTTGTTGGCTGCGGCAGAAGTGGCATCTTTCTCAGCGGTAAGCCTCTGGGAGCTCTTCCAGCTGCCTGTCACTAAATGTACAAAATGAGAACTATTTCAGCTGGCAAGATTTCATCCTCAAGATCCTTTCACAAAGCCGACTAGAATCCTGGGGATTTGAAGTATTACCGCCATTTCTGTCAGCAGTATTCTCCTTGGAAAGGGTATTTCTTAAAGCATCGTCAAAATTACTTTAATCATTCGAGGAAAATGTTACAGTTAAGTATTTTAGGCTTTTGCTATTAATTATGGGAAGGGATTTCCATAGGATTCTTTAATGTAAGGAAGTTCGAAGCATAGGGTTGAGGCCGTTGTTGAGATATGAGTTGTTCTGAAGGGCGCATACTCAGACTATGTGCCTATGGTTAGGTACATAGACTAAGCACCCAAGACTGACGTCGTTGATATGCCACATACTCTAGTTTCATCTTAGATACCCACACTCACTGCCAAGTTTCGCCCGAGTTAACGGAGAACGAAACACGTTCTAGACTCAACCTTATTAACACATGTAGGTGTGTTAACTGTGCCACCATGGATGCGGTACACAGGACACTTCGCATATAATACTGCGCTGGGAGAGGGAGAGTCTCTCACTCTAACTCTCCCTAACACTAGGGAGAGTTAGGTCCATGAGACTAGTGATAGCAGAGTAACCTAGGTAGTTTACTGCCTGATCCTGGAGGGTGTTTCACCACCTTTCCTCATTCTCATCTATAAAAGTTCATTATCCTCAGTCTAAATCGCAGTAATTTGATTTAGGTTGTTTTGGCGATAAATATTGTCTTAATGTATTCGTCTAATCTTCTGGTGTGTGGTTTAGTCTTTTTATTTTCTGCCACTTTATTTTGACTCATCGTCTGCAATATTATTTTATTTAACACGTTTAAGTTTTGTTATAGTTTTCAGAATCAGCATGAATTAGAGCCCAAATTAGGGACTCGAGTTAAGAATATCTGAAAAACCCATTAACGATGAGGTGGTGAAAGGCAGTGAAATAAGTTGCAAACTTTTAGAATGCTAACTAGACTGATTAACACTACGTGAATGTGATTTAAATTGGTGTCGAAGTGTGTGAACGAGTGTCCGAGTGAAAGTCACCAAGAGGACGAGTGCCCGCGAGTACACGTGAGTGAGTGAGTGAGTGGGTGGTGATAAAGAAGACGAGTTAAATCACTAGTTAACGAACTAACTGAAAAGTAAATGAACTAGTAAGCAAACGGACTAGTTAATAAACGAATGTGAATAAGAAAACGTGTAAATAAAAGGCTGATTAACGAAATAATTATTTAACAAACGGACTAGTGAACAAACGGACAAATGAACGAACGATATAGTGAACGAAAGTACTGGTTATCGAACGAACTACTGAACGAACATACTAATGACATATAGGCTAATAATGTAATTACAGATTTACTAGGTAGCAAAGATGCTGGTTAATGAGAGATCATGATGGCGAACAAGTAAGGGCTGAACGAAGATGAAATATTCGACCAGGAACGAGGCGAATATATAACGAACGAGAAAAGTGGGAGACGAACGAGAAGAATATATATACTTAACCTTTGATGACTCATCAGTGAGTGCCGGACTGTCTGACTCATGTATTACATGTATTATAAGTGAATGAATGACACGGTGTAGAGCTCAAGTAGCTTTACACTCGACTGTTTCGTCATAGTGCACAGTACACATGCTCCGAGCATTGTACAATGTACATGCTCTTGAGAATCACACTACACATGCTTCTGGGACTAAAACTTAAATTGTATAATTCTGTACTTTCTTCGAAACTTTCCCCTGTGAATCCGATTAAAAAAGGGAGTAATTGAAATCATTCAGACGTCAAGTTCAACGGTACTGAAAATGCTATGCAAAAGTATTTCATATTTTCTTAATATGAGCACAAACGTCCCAAACGAAAATTTCCATTGGCAACCAATGGGTCTAAAAATGTGAAGACCTACATGTGTATGAAATCGGCGAGGTATTGTGTGGAGGACTGAAAAATATAGGGAGTGAAAACCCTATAATTAATCTGCATTTTATCAGGTATCGCGCAAAGGAAAACACATTTACATCTTTAACGGACTATGTAAGGGAGAGAGAGGAACAATGAGGCGGCTGTGAGGAGAAATATGTTGTGTGATAAAGTGAAAAGGGTTAGCAGGAGGGAGGTCAATAGTCTCGTGAGCCGCTTCCACTCTCTTTGACTCACGATCTGCGTCTCATCGTGTCACCCTTGACTCATGATCTGCGTCTAATCGTGTCACTCTTGACTCACGAGTAAGTCCAATTGATCATCCAACCTTAAGAATTACTTTCTAGTGAAATATCCTTGCTCAGTAGCAGGGCCCAGCTGTTACCATAGACGACACACCCAGTCACATTGCCCTCGGGAGCCAAGCGTAACCAGTCGTGCTCTACCACAGTCACCATGGCTCTACCACAAGCTAGGTGCAGTCGCTGAACCTGAAGGAGCTACGGCTACCCATCCAACCCCAAGAACCACAGCCAATCGTCTTTTTCCAAGGAGCTCTACCCACGATTTTATCCATAACCAACTTCTTCCTAATTCTCTCTTTCCGTCGTCTCTCTCCCCGACCACATCAGCGGGAAGTCATATCACAGAATACGGAGAGCAGAAGCGACAGCAGCTGGACAGAGATGAACCAGGAAACTGGCCCCTGTCACCACCAGTTACCTCTGACCTGACAAAGGACTCTCATGGGAACCCGAACATTGAAAAGTATCGAGCTAGGATTTTTGTTTTCCTTTAGATGTTTCTTCTGTGGTTGTGTGAGATGGGAGAGACGTGAGGGGCGGGTGGAGAGGATAGGGACAGATGGCAGGGAAAGAGTTGATGGAGGGAGAGAAGGTTGAAGTAGCTGAAGAAGGGATAAATGGGGTGAAGCCTCAGTAAAGGAAGGGAAAAGATGGGTGAAGTGAAATGATAAAGTCAACGTCAGTAAAATCAATGGCCAGTGATGACTGGTATCCTCCCCGATGACTATCTCTCCTCAGAGGAGAGACAGTGACGAGGAGGATACGCAGAGCAGGAGGAGAGAACCATACAAGGATTCTCACGGCAGGAAGAGAATACCTGATAAGGATACACAGGACAGGAAGAGAGTACTTTACAAGAATATTCATATTCAAGGCAGGAACAAAGAGTACCTGACGGGAAGGATAAATTGAAAAATAAGCATGATTCATGTGGACGAGAATGTATCATTAGTATTATAACCTCCCACATAGTATCTATACAAGAGAATGTCTGCCTATTTGTGTGTCTGTTCGAGGATGTAGGCCAGATGCTTGGTAATAGCCTCATAAAATGTTTGCAGGATTAATGTAGAGTTTAACAAGACTCTCAAGTTGTAGGGGTCATTGATGCTCCTTGATAAAGTCTACAGATGTTAAATGTTCTGCCCCGAGTCCGTAGATCTTAACACTAGTTAAAAATTGAATTTAGATTCCGAGTTTCTAAATGTATATTAAGATGACAGATTTCTATTCTGGGCACAACCTTTTGGTTACCATGACGAGAAGGGCGTGTGCGAGCAGGGACGAGAAAGAGAGAGAGAGAGAGAGAGAGAGAGAGAGAGAGAGAGAGAGAGAGAGAGAGAGAGAGAGAGAGAGAGAGAGAGAGAGAGAGAGAGAGAGAGAGGTGAAGGGGAAGACTATGTGTGACTACAGATATTGAAATAATTTGTATTATTGCTTTACTTTAATGAAGGTTATTGATATATGTTCGTTGTGCGTGGGCTGCCGCTGCACTGCCATAGACGAGACACAACAAAATAGCTGACAGGAAAGAAGCGCAGTGCAGCTTCTGTGCCTTTGTATCTTACAGCTGCCCTGGCAACGAGGCGACGAAATGTGTTACCCACGGAAATAGGTTCGATTCCCCCACCTTCGTCCTTCAGGACACAAAGGGAGGGACCAAAGAAGGAAGGCTTAACAGTTGCCTGGCCAACGAGGAATAAATTTGGTCAACTCGCCAGATTTCTTTTATTTCCGTTTAAAAATTTCCCGGCATGTAAAACTGAGTTATATTGAATGTCAAGCCATTTATCTGTTTTCTTTTATGAGCATAAGAGAAATGCATTAAAGAGCATCATACGATAACGCTCATGACAGCTAGGAACTGAAATCCTTGTGGTTCTAAAAGTTGTGAGTGGCCGAACTGCTGACCAGCGAGGTCTTCCCGCACACCTGGATACGTGCATCAGTTCTAATGTGCGATTAATAGACGATAGTGTTATTAACATAAACAATTAAAAGAAACGAATGATCTAAATAGGATGAGTTGTGTCTCTATACACTACTCATGAAGTCTCCATAAGGCAGACTCCATATACAGTTTCAAGTGTATATATGATAGAGCCCAGTAGGCTCAGGAACCTGTACACCAGTTGATTGATAGTTGAGAGGCGGGACCATAGAGCCGCAGCTCAACCGCCGCGTACACACACACACACACACACACAAGGGAAAACGCATATCAGGTATTCTTTTCCATCTTATCCTCGCAAGATTTTATAATTTCGACGCTCATACAAGTCCCTCTGCCGTCCATCCATCCAGCCCCCCTCCCTCCCTCCCTCGTGCTTCAAGACACCTCTTCCTCCCTTCCTCACACTTGAACGACTCCCTGAACCCAATACTTTGACTCCTTCCCTCTCACGTCCTCCTCAAGCACCGTGTTCCTCACCCGTGTCTCGGCCAGACCTTGCTGATGACAACATTGTTTCAGGCACTAAGACGCTCATTTCTGTGAGACGAGGTGAGGATAGGGCGAGGGTGGACCACCAGGTGTTATAGGAGAAGATAGCAGGGACATCAAGGGAGGGGAAAAATATCAGGTATGAAAGGGAGATGGAAATGGAGTGGAGAGGGTTAAGAAAGAAGAGGAAGGGGAAAAAGAAGGAGATTCAAATATTACTCCCAGATAACTGGTAATGTTGAGCTGTGAGAGGAATGTGTACAGAGGAGATATATGTGAAGTTTTAGAGTAAAAATGTTTGTGGAAAAAGGGATCAGTTTGTTCAGAGCAAAAGTCAGTGCTAAAATTAAGCGGATGAAAAAGTAACAGGAAAGAGTTCAAGTGAACTGCGGATATAAAAATGGAACCATTAACAGCAGGATGATACATATTGTGCTGGAGAATGTGTACACAGTGAAACTTTAATGTTAAAATAGCAGAGCTCTCGTTGAAGCCAAGTGCATCTTGGTAAATAACTCTCCGTCACAACTGATTATTTATGACTAACATTCATTTGCTTTCCGACAAAGATAATATTTTATTTTATTTAATAATATTTTGATAATGTGCGTTTTCTCAAAATGAAAAATATCGGAAAATATTTACATTAATATTTACCTGAGGATATCTGAGAGAGGTCTGACTAGTCCAACCCGTAGGCCCACATATTCACTATAACCTGATTGGTCCGGCACTTCTTGCAGGAAACTGTGTATATAAGTCTGTCTTGAAGACGTCCACTTTTGTTCCGCCAATATTTCTGATGCTTTCTGGGAGGATATTGACCAGCCGTGGACCTCTGATGTTCCTACGGTGTTATTCACAGGTTAATCAGAGCTTGATGTGCTCTAGTGTTGCAATGCTGTTGTTGATTAATCAAAATAGTTCAGATATATATACTATTATGTTCAATAACCTTTAATAATCTACCTGTCCTCACACTTTATGTGGATCAATGTTTTCAATATCGACCCCAAATTCAATCGACTCTTTTGTGAATTTAAAAATAAAGTAATATTAACCCTTGAACAAATAAGCATCCAGCTGATTAGTTAAGGTAGACTCCCACGTTTCTTAAGCTCCTGGTTAGGCAAGTACCACCTCATATATTACGGTCTTCAAGTAAACGGGTTACAGTAACTACAGCCAGGAGCAGTATGCCTGTTGCTACACAGCTGTTTTAACAGCTGTTACTCCTTATCATGTTAAGTAGCCTGCATGCCAAGCAGTAACATACTAGCCAACTCTTGCAGTGGTCGATGTGTGTCAGGTTCATTGTGGCGTATGTGACTAATATAAACTTGTGTAGTTTCTTTATGTGAATTCTGCCTTAGAGTGCAGTTTTCCACAGTGTGTCAGGTAATATTTATTAAATTATAATTGCATTCAATAAAATAATACCATAAATTACACACAGAAATCACAATTGCGTGATGCATCAAATGAACAAATCCACAAAGGATTGACCATGTCGTAGCTCAGTCGATTAAGGCAGCGTCTAGGATGCTCTCGGACGCAGGTTCGAATCCTCGTCACGGCCCTTGTGGATTTGTTCATTTAATACCATAAATGCACAATCATACACCAATGCATAGAATTATTATCCCAATTGCACTGCCTGTGAAGTTATTTAGGAGAAAGTTACTGAGAACAATTCTGGTGCCACCAGAGCCGTGCCAAGCCTCCTTTTTGACCTTGATAACAACTTGGCTTTCTTTCTGGGATATCCTGCCAAGTCGCGCGCTCTCACCATCTCTCCCAGAACTATCTTATGAGAGCAGTTGGTGGTCCTGGGCCGTCACTTAGTCCACCTTCATCTTCGTCTCCGGAATGCTGCTCGCCGGAAGATCTTCTCCCTCATACAGGATTAGTTTTTTGGATCCCCCTCATCCGCTATTTCCTTGCTGAGCAGTGGATTACCCGAGGCGCTCAGAGTGGATCTTTCACGTCTGGGCACATGGGGAGGACGTGAGCTTTGATGACCCGGTACAAGGAGGAATTCGACCGAGTTAGTTTAGGTTTGTATTATACCATACTTGATAGGGTAGCGGGCTGTTTACACGTCTCTGTAGGGTAGCCGGCTGTCTATATATCTCTGTAGGGAAGCCGGCTGTCTACATGTCTCTGTAGGGAAGCCGGCTGTCTACATGTCTCTGTAGGGTAGCCGGCTGTCTACATGTCTCTGTAGGGGAGCCGGCTGTCTACACGTCTCTGTAGGGTAGCCGGCTGTCTACATGTCTCTGTAGGGTAGCCGGCTGTCTACACGTCTCTGTAGGGTAGCCTGTAGACAGCTGGTCTCCATAGGGTAGCTGGCTTTCTACAGGTCTCTATAGGGTTGCCGGCTGTCAACAGGTCTATGTCCGCTTCTATGTGTCTGTCTGTCTGTCTGTCTCTCCCATTCTCCCTCCCTTCTATTCTCTCAACACCCCGTTCTCTCCTCCTCCCTTTCCCTTTCCCACCCAGAGGGCACAATATACAAGTGTAATGTTAGCTCCAAATTAAATCAACGTTCATTTAATGGGAACAAACATGCTCAAATAACGTTGAATTTATGTTGAAGAAACGTTGATTCGTCATTATCGATGTTGATTCAGTGTTCGCAACAGCTGAAAAAAAACTGTCGAAACACACTATATACAATTAAACCCACATGTTTGATTGTGCATTTGCGACAACTAACGACTCCTTCATAGGAGTCGCTGGTTGTCGCAATAGGAACAGTCCTACTTAATGATGGGCATGGGATTTGACCATAACTCCCTCTATTACACTCCCCAATACAATTACAACTCACCATAGAAAGTTATGCAAGATGTGATTTGGCTAACTGGCTACCTGTAACCGTCTGGCCGGCAGCTCTGGACAGACATATTCTCGTTTATAGATACAGATTGTTGTCTTTGTGGCTACAGAAACAGAGTTAACCCAGCTGAGTGGAGGCTGTTGATTGTAGTCTTGGAGCAACACGGAATGTAGACTCTTGGCAACAGAGGCGGATGACTCGTTGCAACAAGCAAGACACATTCGTAGTAACAGTGGAGGAACAGGTAAGACTCTCTTTATCATAGGAAAGAGACTCATAACAGCAGTTAAGAGTCCAAATAAGACTGTGGAGGAAGACTCGAGGCTCCTGGAAAGAGATAATTAGTCCTCATTTACATCCACGTCCAAAAAAACCTCGTAAACGAGCAGACAGGCATTTACACGATGAGGCTTTTAAGTGGACCATTTATAACTGCCGGCCTTGGCTAAATGCTAGTCGATTTATCATCCCCGGCTCTGCAACGTCGATTGCTCAGGTGACGTTTTTAGCATGTTTTATCATTTCCTTCTACAGCCTCTGTAGTTTCAGTAACGAACGTTCCTGTCAGAACATTTATCATTCTGGGTTCCGCAGTGTGGATTTCACAAGTGGCTGTGCTTGGCCATATTATCATTCTCACATTCACCGTTTCCGGACTGTCAGTGACTTGCGGCCAAGCAAGTAAATGTATTATTCCCAACTCTGGTAATGTCCATTTTTCTAAAGTTTTTGTAGGAATACTGCTCTTCGTTCCCGGCTTCAGCATTCAGATATTCTTGGACAACTGGGGTCAGTGTAGCAAAGTGTTCAGGTGTGTTGCTCACCTAAAGATAGTAGAATACAAACCAAAGGAAGGCAAAATCAGAGCTCGTTACTAGACCACATTTTATCTACTAGACAAACTCTGTCTCTTCCTCTGCGGTTTTTTTATAAGATTAAGGTATTTCCGCTGTCATACTATCAGCCCCTATATTTTCTTTATAATCTGTTTGATAAAAGGATTCGTCTGTTCTCTGACTGATGGCTTCTCAAGCTGCAGCTCGCCCAGCCAATGTGTCATATGTGCCTATATCAAGGGTAGCGACTATGCCTCTGTGTTTCTCGAGGTCTTAATAATGACGCAGGTTATTACCTCATCAACCACTGTCCAATCTTTGTACAGTGCTTTGTACAGACCCTGTGTTCCACAGGGTCCACTGCTTTCTATAATTTACATCAACGACCCGGTACTGGAGTGGCCAATAATGTCACTCATTATGACATTGTGGAAGTGGCCAATAATCTCACTCAAAATTGGCAGGAAATGAGGCAAACAAAGTGCTGGGATTTATAATAAGCATCAGCAACATTAGAACTAATATCATCCATCACTTATACCCAGCACTGGCGATACCTGGTGTTTGGGGTCTTTCAAATGAAGATATACTAAAGGCAGATTCATTAGAACCATAAAGGACACGGTTCGGAAATTTCTGAAACGGGTCAAACCCCGCAGGAATGGGATCACGCTGGGAAAATTTGTATTTTATTAAGATGACGGGAATGAGTTGATTTGTGAAAAAGCGTTGTGGATGAGTGGAATGGGCTGCCAAACTGCATTACTGAGACGAATAATTTAACAGAATTAAAAAATAAAGTAAACTCTCACTCTATTTTCACGAAGATTCGAGGTATACTTCCTTGTATAAATCTGCTGTGCCTCTCTAGATGACTCGCAAAGATATATATACTCTACCGTATATCTTGCCTTGATTGAACACTTTCCCCACAGCGTTAGACTTTAGAATAATCAATTAGTTGATGATAGTTGTTCCATGAAGTTAAACTCAAAATGTTACATTGCTCTAATAATAAAACGTGAATGTTGAAAGCAAATAATTTGTGATCCCTTTTTATGCTGTACATACTGAAATACGGACTGCGTGTCGGTCGTATATTGTTAACAGGATTTCAATTGAATTTAGCTCGTGTGATTGGCAGGATTACTTGTAAAAAACTACAAATTTTCGCAATTTTGCTTCAGTAATGGCTGAACAAATATTATATATATATATATATATATATATATATATATATATATATATATATATATATATATATATATATATATATATATATATATAATATATATATATAATATATATATATATATATATATATATATATATATATATATATATATATATATATATATATACACACAATGTTACCACTTCTGGTTCAGTTGTAGGGACCCATAGCCTCGGAAAAGAAAATAGAGTATTCAAAGAAGACCTTGTGGAATCTCACTGAACACTTTAATATTTTCTTCTCCTACCACCCCTATTCTTTTTTTTGTATTAATTTTATTACATTGTGTTACTGTTTACAGAAAATACACACATATAACAATCACTCGAAGACCTCATCCAGTTCTTCCGAGGTGGGGATATCATTGCCATGTCGCACTTAAAATCCCCAGCTAATAATATTGGGAATTCTTCTGAAAACCTCCGTCTATGAAATGTGAACGTCATAAAAACATTTCCCTTGAGCGAACTTAATTATCAGTACTAAAACAAACTAAATATAAAACATCTTTCCACTTCTTGATAAAACACATCTGGAGAAGACGCTCAATGTGTGAGTGGGAGGAGACGCCATTAATTTAACATCAACAAATTCTCTCACTAGGAACACTCTTCAAGCTCGGCAATTATTTCCCTCCAGACGCAGTGTTATGGGGGGTTACAAACTCCCGTCACCAGTACGACCTTCGTCAACAATACGGGAAGTGTTCTGTACCCGATAACCCTTTACATCTAGTCATTCCTGGCCAGTAATGTAGATAGATTACGGTATACCGGTTAGGACACAAGGCCACCCACCCAAATGGGAAAATATCAATTAAATAATTACTCTAATCACTTTCCCCTGATATAACTATCATATGTAGGTTAAGATTATTATTGTGTGTGCCATTTGACAGGTGAAATTGAAGGGGAAGAAGAGTTAACAACTATCTGGTACAACATATGACATATAATTACACTAGCATCACCTACAAGGAGTAGTTGTGATCTTCCGCGTTCATATCTGGTATTGTGGGTGAAGGGACGTATTGTGGGTGACTTAGAAGTACAAGAACTTCTTCCCCCACACCTTGTGTTGAGAAGAAATTTACTGGCCAACACAACACGGCGTTATAATAGAGTAATGAAAAATCAGTGTAGAAACAGGTCAGGACACAGACGTGCTGGAAAACAGTGCGCCGCATAATAGATCATTTGTGTTTTTCCGTCATAATAGAGAAACCAGTGGCGCGAGATGTCCAAGGGCAATTGTATTTAAAGTGAATTAATGTCAATACATTGAGCAGCAATTAAACGACAAGTGAGCCAAATGCGGTGATTACCGAATGAAGCAAGAATGGCCATGGCAATTAGCATGTGGCTAAATGTTGGGTGGGTCATTCAATCATTCAATCATGTTGGGTGGGTCATTCAATCATTCAATCATGTTGGGTGAGTCATTCAATCATGTTGGGTGGGTCAATCATGTTGGGGTGGGTCGAGCACTCGTCTAACGCAGCCAAGCGCCAGGCAGGCCACGTCTGTACATTACTGTTGTGGGTCACTGTTGTATTCCACTGTTGTATCCTCCTGTTGTATCCCACTGGGATATGAGGACGGAGGGAAGGAACGGTGCCACTGGGACTATCGGGGGAACGAACGCCGACCTGCAAGAAGTGAGGCTGTCGGTGTACATAGATATGAATGAGTTTGAATGAATATAAATGAGCAATATTTTGATGTTCCTATGAGCTAGATTAGAGCAGTGTCCTTAGTGATGGACCACAGGCGTTAGCAGTGTCCAGGGACATAGCAGAAGCTCTACACGCCCAACAACCTCTCATTAAACGTAATGCATTCACAATTGTATCAACAATGCTGTTGACCCCAACGTAAAATTGGTGAGAGTTTAATTAAATCAAACTCAAACTTGCATTCTGGGTGCGACCTTTTGGTTACAACGATGGAGAGGGTCGTCCATGGGCAGAGATGGAGGAGACGAGGCAAGGGTATGTGTGGCCAGGGGTAGAGGTGATGGATGAAGGGCATGTGTGGGCATGGAGGGTGGAGTTGGGGTAGGTAGTGTGCTGGGAGATGATGGGGAGTGTATAGGTAGGGAGACACGGAGGGGGAGTGTATAGGTAGGGAGACACGGAGGGGGAGTGTAGGGGGAGATGGGAGATGGGGACAGTTTGTGTGGGGGAAATGTAGATGCTGTCAAGATGTTTACAGTGAGTAAGATTTATATAGTGAAGATTTATATAGTGAAGATTTATATAGTAAAGATTTATAGTGAAGATTTATATAGTGAAGATTATATAGTAAAGATTTATATAGTGAAGATTTATATAGTGAAGATTTATAGAGTGAAGATTTATAGAGTGAAGATTTATATAGTGAAGATTTATATGGTGAAGATTTATATGGTGAAGATTTATATGGTGAAGATTTATATGGTGAAGATTTATATGGTGAAGATTTATATAGTGAGGATTTATATAGTGAAGATTTATATAGTGAAGATTTATATAGTGAAGATTTATATAGTGAAGATTTATATAGTGACGATTTATATAGTGAAGATTTATATAGTGAAGATTTATATAGTGAAGATTTATATAGTGAAGATTTATATAGTGAAGATTTATATAGTGAAGATTTATATAGTGAAGATTTATATAGTGAAGATTTATAGTGAAGATTTATATAGTGAAGATTTATATAGTGAAGATTTATATAGTGAAGATCGATAGCGATGGGTGCAAACAGGGAGGGTGTGTTGGCAAGACTTGGACACTGGATCGACCAAAAGCACTTTCGGATTCACACATCATGTATTTGAAAACAAAAACAAAGAAAATAATATATACATACAAAAACAATATTTGTATAAAAACATATTACATATAAACAACTTTTTACATTAAAAAGTAGTTACAACTACATAAATAGATCATCTGCAGCCCAGTGTTACATGTGACATACAAGAATTAACAACGCTGCCGCAATTAGCTCTTGTATAGCCCCACAATTGTGTCGTGTATGATGCATACACTATATATTAATACTCCCTACTCATAATTTGTTCCCCAGATACAGCTGTATATTGGGTGTTTAATTAACTGATTTCCATATTAATGATCAGATTCGGAATATATTTTTCCACCCTAACTATTTACTGTATTAAGCAGCGAAGGTCCACGACCCGTCCCTGGGAGCATCAGCAGGTGGGGGCCTCGGAGGACTGAGTTATGCACACGCAAGCTAATCTACGCCGTCCACTCACGCACGCCCAATCCCGCATGTCTATCCTTCTGTGCCATTCATGGCTATTTTTGCGCGCCCATACATCTATGATTATTTGTGTACACCCATATATACAAGCCTCTTCCTGCACACCCATACACGTATAGCTATTATTGCAAGCCTTGCATGCATTACTGTCCTTGCACGTTTATTCCTCGCTAGCCCATTTTTACATGACCAGGTGTGCACACCTATCTATGCAAGCTCATGCAAGCATACTAATCCACACATGTCCTCTACGCATTCAGTCAACGATCACGCTTGGCTGTCCTGTGTGGCAGATCCGTCATCTGACACAAAACAATACATAGAACCTTTAAAAAAAAAGTGCATAGGCTTATGTAAAAAGTAAAAATATTACTACTTAAAAAATAATAATAAAATATTTAATTGTAATGAAAAGTTTCGATTATTCCTAAAGTAATGATAAAAAGGTAACAGTTCAAGATCTTTCTCCAATCTTCTTCAAAAATCACTTCCTAATTGTCTTTGTCTTAAAATAAATAACTTGTTAATCGTCTTAAAATCATCTTGGCGAGGTAACATTTGGTTGAACAAAAATGTTGTCTCCAGAAAAATGTCACAATTATTTTCATTCCTCTCATATTATTTATTAGAATTCTGTCCAACTAATTTGTAAATATTTTGCACTGAGAAAAGCATTCTGAGTTCACAAATGAGTTTACAGCTTAAGTAACCCGGAACAGCCGAGTCAATATGATCAAAACAAATTTTGAAGTAAAAAGGATTTGTTTCCAAAAGATATATTGATGTGGATGGAAAAATTACACACAGAGGGAGCCGGTCGGCCGAGCGGACAGCAAGCTAGACTTGTGATCCTGTGGTCCCGGGTTCGATCCCAGGCGCCGGCGAGAAACAATGGGCAGAGTTTCTTTCACCCTATGCCCCTGTTCCCTAGCCAGTAAAATAGGTACCTTGGGTGTTAGTCAGCTGTCACGGGCTGCTTCCTGGGGGTGGAGGCCTGGTCGAGGACCGGGCCGCGGGGACACTAAAAAGCCCCGAAATCATCTCAAGATAACTCAAGAAGAGACTATTACTACTACTTGCATTTGCTATTATTATTGCTGTTATTACCAATATTTCTCTTACAATTTTGTACACTTTTATTTCTAGCAATAAAAATTTTAATTTTTTGTATTTATGTAATACAGGAGAGTATTATCAGGCCACTTCATATGTACTGCAAAGGTCTGGTCACTTTTTATAACTTTTTTTGGCACAGTATAATTAAACTTGAGTATGAAACGTGCTTGTGTTAATGTGGGGACAAAGTCTGCATACCGGACACTAATCAAAGACGTATCTAAGGTGGCACCCTGTATGCAAATTTGAAATCTTGAGTATGCAAATGGGAGGACGAGTAAATGTTGATAGCAGACCGTATTCACAATTAACAGTCTATGCAAGGTTTTTTATTTTATTTGCAAAACATTCTGTCTGTCTTAATATTAATCCTTGCTATAATATGGACAGATGAGTGAAACTGGCCAGTGTATCAAGGTTATATACATTTTTTATATGAAATATAATCTTAATTTCTTATAGGTTATAGGCGCCTGACAGCTGAGTGGACAGCGTTACGGATTCGTAGTCCTGATTTTCCGGGTTCGATCCCCGGTGGAGGCGGAGACAAATGGGCAAAAAGTTTTTTTCAATCTAATGCCCCTGTTACCTAGCAGTAAATAGGTACCTGGGAGTTAGACAGCTGCTACGGGCTGCTTCCTGGGGATGTGTAACAAATAGAAGACCTGGTCGAGGACCGGGCCGCGGGGATGCCAAGCCCCGAAATCATCTCAAGATAACCTCAAGATAGGTAATCATACCTGTATTTCCTTCGACATACCCATGATGATAGTATTTTTACATTCTTGTATCCACCAGCTGTCACCTGGACTAAGGGCTGAGCTCAAATGAGATACTGACCGACGATATTAAATCTTACAGATATTATAGATATTAAATGACATAATAATTGACAGACGTAACAGCCATAAATGCCAAACCAGAGTTACCAGCTCCTGCATAGCCTCCATAAAAGGTCAAACCAGATTTACAAACATTTACATGTTTCTTACAAAAGCTAGTCCAGGGAGACCAACCCCTGCATATAATCTACAAAATCCAGACTAGAGTTATCATCCTATACTTATCCCCACAAAAGTCACATCAGAGTTACCAACCGTTGTATATTCCCCCCTCAAAAGCCTCCCCCCCCCCAGCATTCCCAACATCTGCACGTCTTCCATAAAAGCCTAGCCTAACTTCCTCCATTAGCGTGAATATAAAAATCTACCCAACTTAGACTTCCTTGTTCTCGCCTCCCCAAAGACTATCCACACAATGCTGCCACCAACTACACGTGGCCGTGCCTCGCCCCAACCTCACACACACACACACACACACACACACACACACACACACACACACACACACACACACACACACACACACACACCAAACCTGGTCGAGCCTCGGCCAAACACACCTCACCTCTCCTAGCCCCGGCAGACTGGCCCAAGTTTGTGGCCCGGGCCGGCAGACTGGTCCAAGTTTGTGGCTCGGGCCGGCAGACTGGCCCAAGTTTGTGGCCCGGGCCGGCAGACTGGCCCAAATTTGTGGCTCGGGCCGGCAGACTGGTCCAAGTTTGTGGCTCGGGCCGGCAGACTGGTCCAAGTTTGAGGCTCGGGCCGGCAGACTGGCCCAAGTTTGTGGCTCGGGCCGGCAGACTGGCCCAAGTTTGTGGCCCGGGCCGGCAGACTGGCCCAAGTTTGTGGCTCGGGCCGGCAGAGTGCTTTACCCCCTCGCTGGGATTAAGGTTTTAGACGTCTTTTGATCCTCTTCTGATCCTCTCACAAGCGGGGAAAGGTACTAACAAAACATCGTTTAAGTTAACTTTCTCAACTTAAAACATGGAACTTTCAGGTGTAGATGATAAGAAAGAATAGATTTTTTTTTCCATTTGGATTGTCTTATGTTTATTCTGTCCGACAGTTTGGAAAATATTACTTGTATGTTTCTTTTGTCTGTCTCTTAGGATAGTTTGTTGTTTCTAGTTGTCAACACAATCGACCCAGGGTTCGATACCCAGGCTGGCGGGAGATATTCACCTGGTATTAAATAGGTACTTGGGAGTTACTTAACTTTGTGGGTTGCATCTTTGGGAAGGTCGGTTATTTCCTGGAGGGGTTTCAATAAGCCTAACGGGCTTCCTGCTCCAGAAAATGGGAAGCCAAAACAACTTACCTCTTAAGATAAGAGTGACTAATGTCCTGCAGGTAATAGTATTCTCATCCTTACGTCCATCTCCTTCAGAACACAAGGAAATCACAATAATATATATCAATGTGAAAATTATTTAGGGCAATGAGGTGACTAGAACCTCATTGTAATTCCCAACTAGGTCTAGGACAGGTTATGTTAGGTCAGGTTAGGTCTAGGACAGGTTATGTTAGGTTTAATCAGATTAGGTAAGGTTTTTCATTATACCCTTTAAAATTCTAATAGTACATAACATGACTTTTTATTTCAACAGTTCATATTTGCACATTACAAATAGATTATATAAAGTGAATATGGAGAGGACAACGGAGCAGGAGAGGAGAGGTTGGATAGGAGAAGAGAGGTGAGAGAGTGGGCGAGGACGGGAGAGTGACCCGGGTACCACCGGGTACCTCATCAAGTTATCTTTTATAGGGAACAGTACCCCCTCAGACCAGCAAACACGATCGTCGAGCATCTGGACAGAAGCTGCAAGATTTACAAGAGCGTTGGACATAATAAATGAGAGTCAGGTTGAGAGAGAGAGAGAGAGAGAGGAGGGCGAGCGCCCCCTGGCAAGAGCCTCCACGGGATGCGTAGCTCAGGTGCTCTTTACTCTCTGCATAAGTGATCTGTTTGCCAGAACTGAGGAGTTAAATATGCCCTACTAGTTGTGAGGACCAGTGAGATTTTATTTCTCATAAATACGCTTTCTGAGCTGAAAGGACCGAGGGCAGGGGAGGGTGGGGAGTAGTTAGCCCCTCATAAGTACACCTTTTGAGTTGTGAGGGCCGGGGCAGAGTTAGCGTATCAGAAATATGCCCTATGAGCTATGAGAACTGTCATAGCACCTCAAATACGAACTCTGAGCAATGAGGACCGGGGAAGTAAAGTCCTCATAAATACGCCCCTTTGAGTTGTGAGGACCAAGAGAGTGAGCGGCTCATATGTATGGCCTGTGTATTGTGAGGACTGAGGTAGTTAGTACCTCCAAAATAAGCTCTCTGAGCTATGAGGACCGGAATAGTGGGAGTCTCATAAACACCCCTTATGAGTTATGAGGACTATGAGAGATGCACTCACCTTCTTGTGCTTGTGAGGGGGTTCTCTCTGTGGCCTCATTACCTGCTCAAGTCTTCACGAGCAGGTTGTTGTTGTTGTTGTTGTTTAAGATTCGCTACTTGGAACAAAAAGTTCAAGTAGCACGGGCTATGGTGAGCCCGTAGTGGACTTACACACAAGCAGGTGACGCGAGGTTCTGAAGTACCGGAATTAACTACGTTTAGACGTACAGGGACGTCCAGACGCGTTGCTTACAGTCTGAAGAGAAAATATCGATGTTTTGTTTACACTGAAGGCGTGTTTTACAGGCTGTAAACTACGCCGGCCGCTGGTTTACGTGAGGTAAACTCTAGTAAAGCACCACACAAAATAGGTCTGCCCAACCCGTCACGCTGTTTTATACTTCAATGTCTTCCTTGGAGACTATACGGCTCGGCTCTCTCATAATGCATTCGTCTACGTGTTTGTTGTACCGTGACGAGACCTTCCACGGACCATAGGGACCACGGACCATGGGGACCAGGGACCATGGGGACCAGGGACCATGGGGACCAGGGACCATGGGGACCACGGACCATGGGGACCACGGACCATGGGGACCACGGACCATGGGGACCATGGACCATGGGGACCAGGGACCATGGGGACCACGGACCATGGGGACCACGGACCATGGGGACCACGGACCATGGGGACCATGGACCATGGGGACCACGGACCATGGGGACCATGGACCATGGGGACCACGGACCATGGTGGTCCAAGTGGAGGAGGTGCTGGACCAATCATTAACCGCTATAATGTCTTCAGCTATAAATGACTTAGACAATTCACATGATACATCAACGGAAGTGACATCAGACACACATTATAAGCACAATCTTTACTCGAATTTACAATAAACAAATCACATGCATAGTATATCATGCAATATTCCAAAATAAACTAACAAAAATATATCCATGCAATTATTTACATCGTAATGAACTTAAAAGCACGAACGAGGTGGGCAAATTGCCTTATAACAATATATTCAACACACTGACAGTTACAATGCATAGCTGTTAAGTTTATAATGTATTCATGAATACCTCACCTGGGCCACTGAGGCTCTCAGTGAGGTAAATAAGAAGGCCAAGGGTATCATTCACCCGTTGAGTAAATGCTTGTCTATTCATCCTATATGCACTGAAATAATTTTAGTCTTCCATATAATGCATAAAACATCGTTGAAAAACAGAAAGTTATTTTATTATTAAATTATGTTAATTTTGTTAATAAAATGAGCAAATATAATTTCTGGTCTTAATTATAAGCAGGGACTGGAAATCAGGGATTCACATGACGCAACATCATAATGAAGCACGTGACGCAACACCACAGTGATGCGCTTGACGCAATAGCTCTCACATCAACACCTCGACGCACATGAAACACCACATCAGTGACGCAACACCTCAGTGACTCGCATGACGCAAAACCTCAGTGACTCGCATGACGCAACACCACAGTGACTCGCATGACGCAACACCACATGGCGGACCAGCAGGTATACCTTAGTCCTGAACATCAGCCAGTACGAAGTAAACTCTCAGTACACCCTGAAGTGGGGTACACCTCTCGCTGTATACAAATCCCCTTGTTGACCAGACCACACACTAGAAAGTGAAGGGACGACGACGTTTCAGTCCGTCCTGGACCATTCTCAAGTCGACTTGAGAATGGTCCAGAACTGACCGAAACGTCGTCGTCCCTTCACTTTCTAGTGTGTGGTTTGTTTTACATATTTCAACCACGTTATTGTGACTCCTCGTCTGCATATCCCCTTGTTGCTTAATGTTCATGTAGAGAATTATATATAATGATGTTAAAAGGTTCGCATCTTGCAAATCAGGAAAAAGGAATTTTTTTGGAGTGAGAATTACCTTCAAAACTATAAATTACTTCTCTCATGAAGACGCTGAGAGTCTCACCTTGGGAGGTAGCTACATTGTGCCTCTTAATTAAAGCTTCCAGAGTGCCCCCTTAAAAAGAAGACAGCGGCCAATTTGAAAGAAAATGAACAAGGACTTTACAGGAGCTTTATATTTTGTTAATTAATCCTATGTAAGAACTCCCAAGCGGTGATCCTGTATGCGACACCGTCCTGTACAGGAGATGCTGCATCTCCTGCATGCATCGCCGGCTGCAAGATCAAACGGGCTGTTCTACTTTAATGTCAACATCATCTATATAACCCCCTTCCTGCTTTAAGCCGTTTCACTGTGTAATATTGTTACATTCGTCAAGTCGTTCTGTTTAGTTCTATAAAAATCTAATACATTATTATGGTGGATCAAAGAGAAATGTTAACTAATACTTTTCGCTGAAGTACTTCTCTAGTCAGCGCAAAGTTTGGCATATAGGAACAAATCCACAAGGGCCGTGACGAGGATTCGAACCTACGTCCGAGAGCACCCCAGACGCTGCCTTAATCGTCTCACGTCTGGGATGCTCTCGGACGTAGGTTCGAATCCTCGTCACGGCCCTTGTGGATTTGTTCATATTATGCATCACGCTATTGTGACTTCTGTGTGTAATTGGCACATGGGATTTTGTTGCCCCTTTTTCGAATCCCTTTTCTTCCGGTGTAGGGCCCAGGGCCTATTAATCACGGATTGGTACTGCGGCCGTGACTCAAGATTATTGTCAGAAAAGCCTTTGAGCATCATTCCTGAACCTAATTCACGCCTAAAGTAAACTATTAGTGTACATACACTAAGTAGAGAGGTACACCTCTCAGTGTATACACACCCTGCACCCTTCAGTAAGACCTCCGTGTTATTGGACCAAGCACTGTCCAACACTTTCAAATTACAACGTAGGAAAAACACTGGCCTTAGAACGACATCATCTGTGGGGAATCATATCACGTGCAAATTAAAGTGGGCAAATTACCCAATGATTTATCCCCCGTCGCGAAACATTAGTGTTGGACAGAGAAAGAGTTGTGTGAAAAGTGTAGAGCACGATATAACAGGGACTGTAACAGGTTATAAATTTAAAAACATCATAATTTACGTAGCAGACTGCAATGGATTATATATATATATATATATATATATATATATATATATATATATATATATATATATATATATATATATATATATATATATATATATATATAAAATTGTAACAAGAAAAAGTTTGTGAGGGTACCACCTCTGGTGCCAATGTGGGGACCCATAGCCTCGGAGAAGAAAATAAAGAGTATTCAGAGAAGACCTTGTGGATTCTCACTGAACACTTTAATCTTTTCTTCTCCTACCACCCCTATTATTTTTTTAGATGTTTTGATTTGTTATATATATATATATATATATATATATATATATATATATATATATATATATATATATATATATATATATATATATATATATATATATATGAGTTCAGAAATACAATACACTTGCAGGTTGATCAGTAAACTGCTTTGGTGGTCTCCTTCCTCCTTAACCTACTTGGTATTGATACACCTTAACCCAACACCAAACCAAATCCCTTCTCATTATACGACTAAAAAATTCATTCGGATGGCCAGCAAGACATCTACTACTTTCCTTAGTATATCTACGGAGTCATGACCGTCGTATTTTATACGTTCCGGCGGAATAATCAGCATAAACACTGCTATCTAAGTGATGATCTGTAGTACTTAGCGGTTGGCTTTGGCGTATTACGGAAATGTAATACACAAAGTTTTAACTTAATCCGGGTGTAAGCTAAAGCCGCGCCTCATATACGTATTTATACGAGTGTTAGGGTACGTGGGAGATGGTGAGGAGTATGCAGCGTCCTGATCAATAATAACCCCCAGGTGAACAAATCCACAAGGGCCGTGACGAGGATTCGAACCTGCGTCCGGGAGCATCCCAGACACTGCCTTAATCGACTGAGCTACGACAGGGTAAACCCCCAGGTGACTTACCAGGAATGCGTAGCTCCAATATTCCAATGCCAGCACACCTGGCTGTAATGTTTCAGTGCCTTGGTACATAACTGTATTGAATGTTCCAATGACTGCACACACATGGTGTCAGTGTTTCCACTGCTACACACCCGGTACAACACAACATACCCCGGTGGTTTTTACTAGCTCGCAGTGTTGCTAAAACCTTAGTTTTAAATGCTTAAAATTAAATATTAATTGTAATATTTTTGCAACATGTTATACCCTCAAGAGTGATTGTACGAAGATATACATAAGTGTACACTAATCTGTATTGTTGAAGTGCTCTCGTGTGCAGTCACCACCATCTTTAATGAATCACTTCCATACAACCACTATCTACCCTCTGCTCTATAACCACCAGCCTATCCTTGCTTATTTCTTCAGGAAATTATATGCCCACTGTTCCTCCTTCTTGAATGTATCCGCGATACATTTAGTGTATAAACCTCGCAGAAGAATGAGGTAGTTATGAGAAGAAAGCTCTAGGCGTGGATGACAAATGGAGTGCTATCTCTTTGTGTTAATTACACTATTTC
Source organism: Procambarus clarkii (assembly GCF_040958095.1). Taxonomy (NCBI): domain Eukaryota; kingdom Metazoa; phylum Arthropoda; class Malacostraca; order Decapoda; family Cambaridae; genus Procambarus; species Procambarus clarkii. The sequence continues at coordinate 45,189,191 of NC_091157.1, forward strand.
TTGCTAGTGTTGAAACTCCATTCTCCCAGTGCAAAATATAGATTTCTTTTCTGTTACGCCGTCTGGAGGCTACTTGCATTTTACTGGATTTGTGGTTTTAAATCATGTGGTGTGATGATTGATGATTGTGGGTGTGTTTGGGCCAGGGAAGTGAGGAGGGGGGTAGGGTGGAGGAGGGTGATTGTTTGTGTGTGTGTGTGTGTGTGTGTGTGTGTGTGTGTGTGTGTGTGTGTGTGTGTGTGTGTGTGTGTGTGTGTGTGTGTGTGTGTGTGTGTGTCTATGTCTCATGTCTATGCCTCATAGACATGAGGTCTGTGTGGCATATACGTCATGTAACATGAGATTGAACGGCCATTGAAACGGATGATTTTCCCATTACGCAACTCAAGAGCATATTTCCTCAAATGCGCCTTTTTTAGCTGTTCTTGTAAATCTCAATTTTTTTTTTACATTTTTAATAATGAATGAAAACTATTATATATTAAAAATCGAACTCGGAGGTGACGTCGGGCGAAGAAACTCACTGAACACGATGAATGGGGGAGGATATATTGGGATTTTTGTTCAACCTTATAGAACCCCAAAATTCTAGTATGAAAACGTGGGATGACGTTCAATACGGTGACGTCCCGGTCACTGCTACGTCGGTAGACGCAGACACACCTTCTCTTGCTGAGTCTTGTTCCACCTACAGCAGGAGCTGCCGTTCATAGCGTGAACTCACCGTTCATGGTGTGAGCTCACCGTTCATGGTGTGAGCTTACCGTTCATGGCGTGAGCTTACCGTTCATGACATGAGCTCACCGTTCATGGCGTGAGCACACCATTCATAGTGTGAACTCACCGTTCATGGCGTGAACTCACCGTTCATGGCGTGAACTCATCGTTCATGGTGTGAGCTCACCGTTCAAGGCGTGAGCTCACCGTTCATGGCGTGAGCTCACCGTTCATGGCGTGAGCTCACCGTTCATGGTGTGAGCTCAGCGTTCATAGCGTGAACTCACCGTTCATGCTGTGAGCTCACCGTTCATGGCGTGAGCTCACCGTTCATGGTGTGAGCTCAGCGTTCATGGCGTGAACTCACCGTTCATGGTGTGAGCTCACCGTTCATGGCGTGAGCTCACCGTTCATGGTGTGACAACACCGTTCATGACCTAAATAACTGAATTATGAAATTTCCTGAAAATTTAGGACTGAAAATCAGATTTAATTTCGACCCGAATTTCTGCAAACAACAGCAATTATTCTACATTCCTTATATACCGTTCTTCACACCACAGACTCAGTGTAAGGAAGCACTGAAATAATGCGTAAGTGAAGGTGTACCGCGCTTCTAGGTGTATATACCCTGAAAGTTTACTTGTGGCTTGCACTATGTTCGGGAGTAAATTATACCTGCGGGTAGTCAGTAAGCTATTGTAGTGGCCTTAATAACGTTCCCGCGGTTGAAAGGCCTTACGTCCAATCTCCAAATTAATCGCGTGGTCGTGGAGGTGTTGGATATTGCAATCCGCTCTCGTATTTATATTTATATACACATTCTAAAGTCCATTGATTGTTGTTGTTGGTTTTGGCGCCACAGAGGCCCAGGTACCAGATGACGGGAACGCCTGAACGCCCAGGCGTTCCCGTGAAGGGTCAAAGAGCCTTCAGGGTAATGGTCTCCTGTCGGTGGAAAGCTACTGAGCCTTATGGTAGATAAACACGCTGTGAGCCAGAGGTCTGGCGACTCGCGGCGTGTCTAAGAGGCGAGAGATGAACTGTTTACTAACACAGAACCAGCAGGAAGACTGTCGACACCAAGTGACCTGTAGAATCACCATCGCATCTTCTAAAGTCCAGTGTGACGAAAACGCCAATAACACCAGTGATTACACACAGAAATCACAATAGCGTGATGCATCAATGAACAAATCCACAAGGGCCGTGACGAGGATTCGAACCTGCGTCCGAGAGCATCCCAGACGCTGCCTTAATCGACTGAGCTAAGACATGGAAAAGGAGTTGAAACCGAAGTTCTACTGAACTTACTGGATCCTGCAGCCATTATATTGAACCCCCAACCACTATTTATAAGTCTTCTCTCTAGTGTGCTACAATATTCTTTAATTCCTCCAATCAGTCAAGCTACGATGTATTTACATTAATTTCAACCCGTGTTCTTTACAAACCTGTGTAAAAATACGTTAATTTCAACGATAAAAGGCGTTCACTAGAGCCTCTGTTTGACGTGCTTAATATTTAATTGTCCGTTTTGATTAATGTCAAGGCTGTGCCATACAAAGAAGCGCCTTTATTACCTGTTAAAAATGAATTCATTATTCATATTTAATTATACCGCATGTAGATTTGAAATATTCTTATCACCGATATATATTATATATATATATATATATATATATATATATATATATATATATATATATATATATATATATATGTAAATAAGAATGAATTTTGAAAAATGTATACACAATTATTTTTAAATCATGAATATTAATGTCTGTTAATACATTACTTTAAATAACATTCTTGATTTTTTTAAATAATTATTTAACCTGACATAATACTGGGAACAAAGAGACACACGAACAAGGGGACACACTACACACACTAACAAGGGAACACACGAACAAGGAGACACACGAACAAGGGGACACACGAACAAGAGGAAACCCGAACAAGGACACACGAACAAGGACACACGAACAAGGGGACACACGAACAAGGGGACACACGAACAAGGGGACACACGAACAAAAGGAAACACACGAACAAGGGGACACACACGGCGACACACGAGGAAGGGGAAACATGTTCGAAACGTGAGCTTAAGAGCAGATGCTCGACCCTATAAACTTATTCACTCATTGTCCCTCCTCTCTCTTTCATTCACCGTCCTCCCTTCACTTATTCACTCTCCTACTCCCTTCGCTCATTGAACGTCCTCTTCCGTTCAATCATTCACTGCCCCTTTCCTTCACTCGCTCACTCGCTAATACCAGGCTTTAGACTGTCAGAAGCCTGGTATTGTCGACTGCCTGAAGCCTGATATTACTGACTGTCACTAATACCAGGCTTCAGGCAGACACGTGGGCTAACAGAACACAGCAGCCAGAGATGCTTGACCTTTATGTATTACTTACGACAGTGTGTGACACCAGTTGCTCTCCTGATATAGACTCGTTCTTCTACTGTAAGATACTTAAAGTTCATGTTCACAAATCATGAAATAATTGGTCAACTTGGAGTCTGAATGTTTTACACTCTTGAGTAATCAATGTTGGGATAAATTATGTATTTATAACTTTTACAAACTACAGCAATTGAGAGGCTGATTTAATGCACACGAAGAGGGAGAACGGCCTATTGACATAGCTCGGGTGCAGGGGGGGTTGTGTAAAATCCTGGTTTGTGTCGGAGAGGCTACGGGATCCAGTAAGTTTAGTAGAACTTCGGTTTCAACCCTTTTACCCTGTCGTAGCTGTCGATTAAGGCAGTGTCTGGGATGCTCCCGGACGCAGGTTCGAATCCTCGTCACGGCCCTTGGGGATTTGTTCATTTGTTTGTTGATTTCATGCAATTTAAGTGTTTCAGATGAGTGTATTGTAGGTCTCAATGCTTAAGAAAACACGTTGGATGTAGACGACAGCTTGTGTGTTGCGTATCTAAATATGACAGTTAACAGTGCTGTATGTTGCAATTATGCCACCGAGTTCTGAAGGCTGCCTCTCGCGTGCTTGGGACTTCAATCATAACGTTCAATTCTGGATCCTCCCTTGAAGCGCTAGCAGTCCTTGAAGATCCTCCCCTCAAGCGCTAAAAGTCCATAAGGCTCCGGGGGCCAGATTCACGAAGGAGTTACGCAAGCACTTACGAACCTGTACATCTTTTCTCAATCATTGGCGGCTTTGTTTACAATTATTAATGAGCTCCGAAGCACCAGGAGGCTGTTTATAACAATAACAACAGTTGATTGGCAAGTTTTCATGCTTGTAAACTGTTTAATAAATGTAACCAAAGCCGTCAAAGATTGAGGAAAGATGTACACGTTCGTAAGTGCTTGCGTAACTGCTTCGGGAATCTGGCCCATTGTTACCGCTCTCTCTCTCTCTCTGGCTTATTCGTTATAGGTCATAGATGGCCTTCTCGACCGGGCCATCTCGCTACGGGTCACCTCACTTACCTTACCCTTGAAGAGATCACCGGCATTGATCCGGGGGCATACACCTCGCACTCAGGCCTCAAGTGCTCACAGAATTTCAAGTGCTTAGAATTTAATTTAAGCGCGGTCTTGAGGGTGAAATTGGATTCACCGAAAATCGAGTTAAGCCTTTGTGTTCGTCGTCTCTTTCGTCTCCAGAAAGAAGTCGTCTCCTTGATGCTCGTTAACTCTACATCACCAACAGCTGACATTCTAACTGTTGCTTGGCACTGATGTTGTTACTGTTGTCACTAATGCAATTACCATTACATGTACAGTTGATAGACTTCTGCTGCAGTAGCCTTGTTGAGAAGCAGAGGTGCAGTAAGCTGATAGACAATTCTATCAACATTAAGGAGGCCAAGATATTTCAACACTCTGAGCTATACATAAGAGTCAGAACGTGGTCATATCTCCCTTCAAAATGGATCTAGATGAACATCTGCTCGTCGGTTTACGAGCAGCAGCGTCTAACAGTGACTGGTGGGAACACCAGTAACTGCAAGTTTATATCAATATCAATAATGTTACAAGATTGCTAACGACTTGAGTTGTCTCCGAAGATCCAGGGGGAGAGAGAGAGAGAGAGAGAGAGAGAGAGAGAGAGAGAGAGAGAGAGAGAGAGAGAGAGAGAGAGAGAGAGAGAGAGAGAGAGAGATTATATAAGGGGTACCACCTCTGGCTGCTTTTGTAGGGACCCTCGGCCTTGAAGAAGAGGATATGTAGCATTCGGGAGAGCCTTGTGGGGCTCCCGCGTACACTCACATATTGTTGTCTCCTACCCCCCCCCCCCCCCATATATTGTATATTTTGTTATTTATTGATACTTCATTACACAAAATGGGTTACAACATTGGTCACAAGCAAGGTATAAGGCTACTTGTCACGGGTTGTCGAGTTCCTCCAGCTCCGTAGATGGCGGGCAGGAACCATGGATGCTGGGTGGGTTTCTTCTCTGTATCGCCACGGTGAGGCGCTGGAAGAGGAAGCTCGCGGATTTATTTATTTTATTTATATATTTATGAAAAAATCCACAAGGGCCGTGACGAGGATTCACTATTCAATCCAGACACTAAGGCAGTGTCTGGGATGCTCCCGGACGCAGGTTCGAATCCTCGTCACGGCCCTTGTGGATTTGTTCATTTGATGCATCACGTTAGTGTGATCTCTGTGTGTTATATATTTATGTTTATATAATTTTATTTATATATACATATTCATAAATACAATTTTTCATACACTTGGATATTAGAATCTCGAACCACAAAAGCAGCAGTCCGCAGTGCTACCAACCAAGCTACGAGCACCCACTACACTGGAGGAAAGAAGGAAATGGGCAGACATGATATCGACGTACAAGATACTAAGGGGGGCAATCCGTAGAACGAGAGGCCGTAATTGAAAACTGGAAACACAGATCAGTCACAGGAAAGTCAGAAAGAACATTTTCAGTCTAAGAGTTTGAAGTAGAACTGACTAGATGAGGTACAAGTGGAAGCCAATTCGATACACAAATTTAAAGGTGAAAAAAAAACGATTGAATAGTCCCTGTATTGATCTAATGAAAGTCGAAAGGCCTTCATTAAGTCCAGGTGTTCGACCCTGAAAGCGCAACTAGAGTGTACAACTAGATGAGTACACACACACACACACACACACACACACACACACACACACACACACACACACACACACACACACACACACGCGCGCTCTTTTGTCCAAACTGTTTTGTGGGAAAATTCTTAAACTCGTAACTCATAGCTCCAGTGTTTGGAAAAGGACGAAATTTATACCAGTTTGGTCACTTTATGAGCGGGACAATAATTTGTGGGGCAGTATTTTAGCTTCACCCGCCGGGGAGACTGGCACCCCTGAAGCCTTCTGACCGGCTCCTGGTACACCTGAGGCTCTCTACCCGGCTCCCGGTACACCTGAGGCTCTCTACCCGGCTCTCGGTACACCTGAGGCTCTCTACTCGGCTCCTGGTACACCTGAGGACTCGCAACAACTTCTCTACACCCCCCCCCCCCATCACAAACAACTTTCAGTTCACAAAAACTACACCAACAGCACGAAGCCACAAGACACCACCACCACAGTTTTCACTACACATCATGGACTATTCTCCTCAATCTTGGCAACATCTTTCTGCCTTTCTTCCATATACACTCCTCTTCTCCCCTCCCACACTCACTCACCCCCCCCCCAACCCACCCCACCCCACCCCCGCTCTCTCCCTGTAAAAGTAGGCAGTTTCAAGAAAAGTCGAAATTACGCAAATTGCGTTAATTACCCAAATAGCATCTGCGTAAAAATGCTAAAGACTTTGGACGCCCCTTGTGGTTTTTCGTCCCCCCCCCAACGCTGTAGTCTACAGGAAGGCCAAAGCTCTTTATTAGTGTGCTTTATTCTAGTGTATTATATTGTATGTTGTATACTGGCCGGCGTTGCTTGGGTGACGGAGGCTACACCTTCGCTACACGTCTTCACACGATCTTTGTGACAACCGATTTGCACCTCACATGTTCTTGATCACCTAACCTAACCTTCTACACTACATCACTGCCACAATTTTTACTATAATGTTGCCCTCTTTACTGCATCATGTATTCCTCACCCTAACCATCTCCACTATACCAGACCATCCTCATCACTCAATACTAGCTTTGATTTTTCAAAGTGAATTGTTATTTTACTGTACCCTGTTCAACCTTACCCCCCTCACCATCTTTCCCGACCCTTCTCCTCTTTCCTTACCCTTCACCATCTTTCCTACACTTTGCAATCTTCTCTAACGGTCACTATCTTCCTTTTCCATCACTTTACCTACCCTTCACCACTTCTCTATCCTCCACAACCCTTCATACTCATCACCATACGCCCTTCATCACTTTATCCTCTTCAATACACATATTTATCAATAAACTATATGAGACAAACTGACATTTAATCATGTTGATAGTGATATATTTGATCAGTCTTAGTGAGGGTGACTTATGGTATTAAACGAATACAAAAGTTGGTATGGTTGGGGGGAAGGGAGGTCATGGGAGATTATCTCCAGTGTCTGAAATTAATTAAACTAACCTATTCTAATTTAATTCTAACCCTGAAGAAAATTGACATTCTCTTTTTTGTATATAGATTAAGTCCATTGCAAAAACACACCAAAATAATTATATGTGCACAACAAAGTCTACTTGCCTCAAACTGATCTAATTATTTAACGTGAATGTGCAAATTTATTCATTTTATTTAATGACTCAAAAATCAATGCGATTTATAATGCAATTTGTGTATAGTGACGATGGCTCAGCCTCATGTTGACGGGGACTGTGTTTGGATGGTCAGCACCGTGAGGTCGGCACTGTGAGGTCAGCACCGTGAGGTCAGAGCTGTGAGGATAAATCACGACTTTAAACACCTTAGCAATGCACCTTGGCATTCAGAAGGAAAATACATTTTATATCCCTGTCGCTTGAAGTATTTTTGACAGCTCGTGCCGGATGTTATCACGCCACCGTCAAGCATAACTTGGGGGCTTATCGTTGCTGTGTTATGTAAACAGTCGCCCCAAGTATGAGGCCGGTCTAGTGAGGGAGTCTGCACATCCGCACACATACACTCACCGGTTAAGTGCGTCTTGAGCACCTCATGTGATGAGCACGTCAGTTTGACAAGAATTACTGAAGCTGTTACTCCCTTTGCATGCGACCCCCACACGTCTGCGACCCCTATGTCCCTACCAGAGACCCGCATGTCCCTGCCTGAGACCCGCACGTCCCTGCCTGAGACCCGCATGTCCCTGCCTGAGACCCGCACGTCCCTGCTTGCAAAATCCATGCCCATGGGGCGAACCTCGAGACGGTGCACGAAAGCCATCTCCCCCTTGTAACCTGTGAAAAAATGCATTGGCCACCGCGATATACAGTAATGAGAGTATTGTAAGTTTCTGTTCATATATAGCTGATACAATCCACATATTGTGTCAACCAATTAAGGCTGATCTTTCTTAATACTCTCGTAACTCCTTACTATGGTTAGCTCCCTACTATGGCCAGATCTTTACTATGGTCAGTTCCTGAGTATGGGCAGCTTCTTACTATGTCCACCTGCTTATTATTTCCATCTTCGTTATAATTAGTTCCTGACGATTATTTCATCATTTACGCAACCATTTATGAGTAACTAGTTTGAGTTTAAATCTGTTTGATTGTCCAGGTGTATATATTGGTTAACGATATAGTCGCTAACAAGCCAACTGCCTCATCTGGTCTTTCGTCATTGTCAGGTCCCGCCCCCATCACTAAAGTAAATTACTGCCGCCATATTCCTTAATGGTCAGTACCCCGACGAGCCCAACACCGTAGTAAGGTATAATTACTGTTTACCGTGTGTACACTGACGGAGCTACTGGTCACTCTTCCCTCTGCTATGTTGCTGCTGCTGCTGCTCCTGCTGCTGCTGCTACTGCTGCTGCTGCTACTGCTGCTGCTGCTACTGCTGCTGCTGCTGCTGCTGCTGCTACTGCTGCTACTGCTGTTGCTGCTGCTGCTGCTGTTCCTGTTGCTGTTTCTGCTGCTGCTACTGCTGTTGCTGCTGCTGTTCCTGTTGCTGTTCCTGCTGCTGCTCCTGCTGCTGCTCCTGCTGTTTCTCCTGCTGCTGCTCCTGTTGCTGCTCCTGCTGCTGCTGCTGCTGCTGCTCCTGCTCCTGCTGCTGCTGCTGCTGCTCCTGCTCCTGCTGCTGTTGCTACTACTGCTGCTACTGCTGCTGCTCCTGCTACTGCTGCTGCTGCTGCTGCTGTTGCTTTTGGCTGCCGATTGTGTTTCTGCTGCTTTTGAAAAGAGAACAATTATTACCAGCTCGCTACGGCAACACAGATTCCAATTACGCAACAAAAGAACAACAAATTTGAATGTCAAGTTCACCGCTATATTTTACCTGTGAATAGGTTGGTCGGTTTTGGTATTAAAAGTTGGTTATAGAAACCGGTAGAGACCTCACGCACTCACTCTCCAGTGTACTAAATCCTCACAAAACTAAGAGAAAGTTTGTACTTCGCAGTTTTGAACAAGTATTTGCCTTGGTAATCCTGAACTTCTGGTGAACCGAGCATTTACTCACGTTAACGACGCATAAACATGATTTACTGCGGCAGTTTAATCCCCTCAGTTTGGTTGCTGCAGCTTGGATGAGCTTGCAAGGAAAACTCTGATTAAATGTGTCATGATTTGTTTAGAAAATTAAATCTTATATCGGCAATCACACATACTAATCGCAACCCTCATTCGTCACTTAAATCTATTATGATAGTTTCAATAACCTCGGGATGACAAGGATGTAACTGTTTTTCTTCCTGGGCAGTGATACGTGCTTATTGTTTATGCTTAAAAAAGTGTATAAAATGACTATCATTCTCCCTCAAACTTTGCTTTCGTGACCCGGACATATAACTCAAATTTTACATGAATTTATACTAAAGTTAAACGGCCACAGAAGATTAACAAGCGAGTAGTTTTCCGAGATTTAATATTATACTTCAAATAACATTCTCAAATCAGCGCCAAATGTAGTCTCTCATTATGTTCTTATAATGCTGCCCTTAGTGGCGGGGTTCGAAGTGCAGTACATCCTGGTGTAAGGTCTCGCCTTGCTCCTCTTCTTGAATTTATCCAGATGAGCATCATTGATATAGACTTAAGGAAATATCGTGGAGCACTTGTCTAAAAAAAATCACATAAACTGGAAAAGGTTAAGAAGTTTGCAACGGGGTTCGTCTCAGAATGGCGAGGGATGCAGACTGAACAGGGACTGAAGGAACTAGCATACGCAATTAGCAAGTATCACTGCCCAGGAACAAATTGTTTTACATTATTAGCATAATAATTCATCTCAGTGCCTTTGGTTATTATATAATATTTCATTTTCGAAGCAAATCATAGCACATTTAATCAGAGTTTTCCTTGCAGACTCATCCAGGCTGCAGCAGCCAAACTGAGGGGATTAAACTGCCGCAGTAAATCATGTTTATGCGTCGTTAACGTGAGTAAATGCTCGGTTCACCAGAAG
>NC_091157.1:45201966-45264466 GCF_040958095.1 Procambarus clarkii
TCTTAAAAAGAACGTCGCTTTTGGCCGTTTGCCCGTATGGCCGAATATGGACGTAATTTGAAAATGAAAAAAAAAATTAATATAAATTTGGGATTTTTTTTTTCAACAACAGTAAGTTAAGGGTCCTCTGATACGTTAGTTGGGCAGGAAATTCTCATAAAGTTTCAAAATGGTATGAAAAACGTTAATGGAAAGAATCCTCTTCTAAGCTTGCCGAGTAAGCCGGGCGACTCAAACAGAAAACGGAACAGTACGTCATGTTTGTGAGTCGATTTCATTTCAAATTACGTCCAAATTTGGCCATAGTGCGCATACCAGCCAAAAATGACGTTATTTTTGGGCTGCTGAGCCGAGGGGAATGTTGTCAACATAAGCGCATATTTAATGGGCATTCATCGTAAAATATATCGATGGAGAATACTCAAGGTCCTGATATTTAAGTCTTTGGCAGGGTTTCACTGATATCACTGATAAGATGTTATCAGCATAATTTCTGTGTTAATAAACTCAATTAATAATTAAGTTCAGATCTAAAAAAAAATCATTCATTTAATTATTTCCCTGGTTTTAATTAATTCCATCATTTATCTACCTCTTGCTGATGTTATTAATAATATATTTTGCTCTTAGTCGTGTCAGTAATTCGCCCCCTGTAATATTTTTTTACAGTAATGATGCTATTGAAAGTAATTTTTACCAAATTTACGACAATAAACAGACCTTTAACGAACTAGTGGATTTTCAGCACCAGCATGTCTCACCCGAGATACTTTTATGTAAATATTAAGAAGAGTGTTCCCGCGTGTCGCCTGTGAGTAGATTAACGACATATGTGAGGTAAATTACTGTACATAAAGTTGCAAAGTTAATTAGTACGAGTAATATAGTAGCCGGTAAAGGCCGGGAGGTAAACATCAAAGAGATACAGCATCAAATACCGAGATTGCTACAATATTCTAAACATTATTTGCGGGCTGTTAATGTTTAATATTGTTAAACTCCATCTGGATGTTGCAACCAGAAAGCTGGAAACTGTTGTTATCATACATGTATATTTACTCTGGGGTAGATAGTAGATAGGAGCTCCTATCCAGTAGAATATTAGAAAATATCAGAGTCCTGTGTACCTTGCTACGCCCAAGAGAACTTAACTAAAGAGGCTATTAGAATACATTTTTATGTAACTAAGTTGCAATACAGATTCGCAGTAAAATCAATGATCGTTCACGAGAGATATGTTGGCAGGCTGCATTTTCTTCAATTGTCGAAAAGACTTTGACTCTGTTCCATACAAAAGACGACACTTCGCAGACATGAGAAACAAGCCGAAGTAACTGGTCAACCCGTCCTTCTAAGGTCAAGAAAACGATCAATTTAAAGTGTCCTCTCCTAATCTACCAGAGGACCCAAAACAGAAAACGGGACAGTACGTCACTTTCGCCAGCCGCTTCCATTTTCTAGCACGATAATTTGGAAGGCTGGTGAGCGTCCACTAAAGCCTTCAGGCTCCATAACAAGGAAGCTTTCAGAACTATAACTAGTTGTACAATACCATCTTGTACGCCACAAGCTGGTACACTACCTATTGGTACAATTCATGCTGGAACACTATGTATGTTAACCCAATAAGAATATGTAGCCCCAGGGTGAACTCACCTGAAAAATCACAAACAATATTCAGTGGTAGAATAGTAAGTGAATAATTTGAGATAATTAATAGGCAACTAAAGCTATCTTCATCCATAATTTCAAGACTTGATAAGATAAAAAGCAAGATGGTCGTTAGCAATTGCATCCAGCGACTGAAAGGCGGGGCCCAGAAGCTGACGCTCTCCTTGCAATAAATTTGTGTAAAACACACGTGTAAATGCATTAAGTTTTCTGTAAAGTTTAATTATTTTACCATCAAACTGGTATGTTTTTTATATATACATTGGTGGGCTGAGTGAGTGTCCCTGCTGGACTTTACACAGAGGGTCGCTATTGACACAAGCCTATGGGCTCCGGGACGAATATTTGCTCAAGCACCGCGACGCACCATTGGCCCTCAGCTTCCCAATCCAGGATAACAGGTTGAACACTGCTATCATGCGTCTGCCTGATCTACCCGTACGTAACATCGGTCTTGAGCCACATGTACAATCCTAGATAACGAATTGAACACCCAGCTCTCATTTGACTGTCCAAGATTCAACCCTCCGAGAGAGAGAGAGAGAGAGAGAGAGAGAGAGAGAGCGACTACCAGGTGATTCAGTAACTAACTGGCATTCACAGGTTGTGTGGATAAATATAAATATCGCAACAAGGTGAAACGGAAAAGTAACAGGAGAATAGCATAGCAGATTATAAACAAATCTTAAATCCAGGCGCTGGACTCAGTATCATTAAACCTTTATAAATATCTTGATTATGTTCGAAACTTCCGGACAATATATGTTATATATGTTATATCCCCTTCCCAAGGACAGGTGTTTAAATCAATAAGGTAAATGTCGTCTTAATAACTGTGGGAAAAGTAACTCCTCCGTCACTAGAGTAAGTGCTGACGGTCCTCGGCATGCACCAGTCAATATCTGACTATTATATCTGGCAACCAGCCGACAATTTTTCATACAGTGGATTTATGTATAGTTTAGCCTATGTATAGTGTGTTTGTTACGTTGATTTAGGTTTGTTCAGGACCCGCTCGTGTGTTCACAATACAAACTCAGTGAATGAAACAGCATGTTTCGAGTCATTGTTTCGAATCGACACACAGACAAATGCATGAAATATGGACTAACACTGTGATAATCCGTATTGTTCACATATACATGTAAAACAGATAAAAGATAGATAGAGCGTCGGCCTGACATGCATGGGGTACATGGTTCGAGACCCAACAGCCCAGGTGAATGGAACACGACAGACTTTTGATTTGATAGGAACTGACGAATTAATATTTCTACTTGTATCAAAACATTTATGGTCGAAGCATCGGCTGGTGTCTTTGTGTCTTTCCTAACTCAAGTGCAGTCGTTAGTTAAAATACACCTTAGCTAACCCAATTAAATATATACCTAGAAGTAAACTCCATTTCTCAGTGTATATACACAGTTTAATACTGGCCTACTAGCAGTATGGTAATCTATAGTAAGAACATATTAAAACACACACTTGAGATCTGGATAAAACTCCGCTTCGAAGACATAACCAACCCATCTAACTTAGCATATTCTAGGTCTATTTGCAAAACCCAAAAAAACACTTTAATCTAACCTAGACCTAGGTACAAAATTGTGTAACCTAATCCAAACTGAATAAAACTTTTCCTATCGTATTTTGAAATACACAGAATCCGGATACTACTCGAAATGCTTAAATGCCGTCATACCAAATACACTTTAAGATATGTCTGGTACTTAATGAAATAAGTTCATACTTGTTGCCTCCGAAAACTCAAAAATTTCCAATACACAGCGTCATGAATTTTTCAGAAGATGAATTGAGAACGATGATGTATGATGAATCGTTACAGTGAAGTGTGTACTTGTGAGCACAGAACTTCGGTGGAACTTCCCGGATACGGGTCTGGCAGCCTCGAACGCGGTACACGTATTGTGCTACTCCACCCTTCAGTGCATATTAGTCGTGTGTTTGCTTTAAATAAAACACAGCGACACACATTGAATGGAAGTCCACCCTGTATTATCGGTGTTAGTGTATCAGAAAACTTATGATTACTTAATTATGCGAGATTCAAAAGTACAATGTGTGTGTGTGTGTGTGTGTGTGTGTGTGTGTGTGTGTGTGTGTGTGTGTGTGTGTGAGAGTGTGTGTGTGTGTGTGTGTGTGTGTGTGTGTGTGTGTGTGTGTGTGTGTGTGTGTGTGTGTGTGTGTGTGTGTGTGTGTGTGTGTGTGTGTGTGTGAGAGTGTGTGAGTGTGTGTGTGTGTGTGTGTGTGTGTGTGTGTGTGTGTGTGTGTGTGTGTGTGTGTGTGTGTGTGTACTCACCTAATTGTACTCACCTAATTGTGCTTGCGGGGGTTGAGCTCTGGCTCTTTGGTCCCGCCTCTCAACCGTCAATCAACTGGTGTACAGATTCCTGAGCCTATTGGGCTCTATCATATCTACATTTGAAACTGTGAATGGAGTCAGCCTCCACCACATCACTTCCTAATGCATTCCATTTGCTAACTACTCTGACACTGAAAAAGTTCTTTCTAACGTCTCTGTGGCTCATTTGGGTACTCAGCTTCCACCTGTGTCCCCTTGTTCGCGTCCCACCAGTGTTGAAAAGTTCATCCTTGTTTACCCGGTCGATTCCCCTGAGGATTTTGTAGGTTGTGATCATGTCCCCCCTTACTCTTCTGTCTTCCAGTGTCGTGAGGTGCATTTCCCGTAGCCTTTCCTCATAACTCATGCCTCTTAGTTCTGGGACTAGTCTAGTAGCATACCTTTGGACTTTTTCCAGCTTCGTCTTGTGCTTGACCAGGTACGGGCTCCATGCTGGGGCCGCATACTCCAGGATTGGTCTTACATATGTGGTGTGCAAGATTCTGAATGATTCCTTACACAGGTTCCTGAACGCCGTTCTGATGTTAGCCAGCCTCGCATATGCCGCAGACGTTATTCTCTTTATGTGGGCTTCAGGAGACAGGTTTGGTGTGATATCAACTCCTAGATCTTTCTCTCTGTCTGTTTCATTAAGTACTTCATCTCCTATTCTGTATCCTGTGCCTGGCCTCCTGTTTCCACTGCCTAGTTTCATTACTTTGCATTTACTCGGGTTGAACTTCAACAGCCATTTGTTGGACCATTCACTCAGTCTATCCAGGTCATCTTGTAGCCTCCTACTATCATCCTCTGTTTCAATCCTCCTCATAATTTTTGCATCGTCGGCAAACATTGAGAGGAACGAATCTATACCGTCTGGGAGATCATTTACATATACCAGAAACAGTATAGGTCCAAGGACTGACCCCTGCGGGACTCCACTTGTGACGTCTCGCCAATCTGAGACCTCACCCCTCACACAGACTCGTTGTCTCCTGTTGCTTAGGTATTCCTCTATCCACCGGAGTACCTTCCCTCTCACTCCAGCCTGCATCTCCAACTTTCGCACTAGCCTCTTGTGTGGCACTGTATCAAAGGCTTTCTGACAATCCAAAAATATGCAGTCTGCCCACCCTTCTCTTTCTTGCCTTATTTTTGTTGCCTGGTCGTAGAATTCAAGTAACCCTGTGAGGCAGGACCTGCCATCCCTGAACCCATGTTGATGCTGTGTTACAAAGTTCCTTCGCTCCAGATGCTCCACTAGTTTTTTTCGCACAATCTTCTCCATTAGCTTGCATGGTATGCAGGTTAGGGACACTGGCCTGTAGTTCAGTGCCTCCTGTCTATCCCCTTTCTTGTATATCGGGACTACGTTAGCTGCTTTCCAAATATCTGGCAGTTCCCCTGTTGCCAGTGATTTGTTATACACTATGGAGAGTGGTAGGCTCAGTTCTCTTGCTCCTTCCTTTAGAACCCAAGGGGAGATTCCATCTGGGCCTATAGCCTTCGTCACGTCCAACTCTAGTAAACACTTCCTTACTTCCCCACTGGTAATCTCAAACTCTTCCAGTGGTTCCTGGTTAGCTATTCCCTCACTTACCTCTGGAATTTCTCCTTGTTCTAAGGTGAAGACCTCCTGGAATTTCTTATTCAATTCCTCACACACTTCCTTGTCATTTGTAGTGAATCCTTCCGCCCCTATCCTTAATCTCATAACCTGTTCCTTTACTGTTGTTTTTCTCCTAATGTGGCTATGCAACAATTTAGGCTGAGTCTTTGCCTTGCTTGCGATGTCATTTTCGTATTGTCTTTCTGCCTCTCTTCTCATCCTGACATATTCATTCCTGGCATTCTGGTATCTTTCTCTGCTCTCCAGTGTCCTGTTATTCCTATAGTTTCTCCATGCCCTTTTACTTTGCTGCTTAGCTAGCCTACATCTTTGATTAAACCATGGGTTTCTCATCTTCATTTCTCTGTTTTCCTTTTGGACTGGGACAAACTTGTTTGCTGCGTCCTTGCACTTCTGCGTGATGTAAACCATCATATCTTGGGCCGTCTTTCCCCTGAGCTCTGTTTCCCATGCTATATCTGTTAGGAATTTTCTTATCCCCTCATAGTTTCCCTTTCGGTATGCTAACCTTTTGGTTTCGGTATCCCTCCTCGAGTTCAATAACCCTTCTTCAATCAAGTACTCAAACACCAGTACACTGTGGTCGCTCATTCCTACTGGGTCCTCAAAACCGATTTCTCTTATGTCGGAGTCGTTCAGAGTGAAGACTAGGTCGAGTCTCGCTGGTTCGTCATTGCCTCTCATCCTTGTGGGTTCTCCGACATGCTGCGTTAAAAAGTTGCTTGTCACCACCTCCAATAGTTTGGCTCTCCACGTATCCTCGCCTCCATGCGGTTCCTTGTTCTCCCAGTCAATCTTTCCGTGATTGAAGTCGCCCATGATGAGCAGGTGGGATCTATTTCTACAGGCAGCAGAGGCTGCCCTCTCAATTATAGTGTTAACTGCCTTGTTGTTGTTTTCATACTCTTGACTGGGTCTCCTGTCATTTGGTGGAGGGTTGTATATTACTGCTACTACTATTCTTGGTCCTCCCATTGTTATGGTGCCTGCTATGTAGTCTCTGAACTCCTCACAGCCCGGGATGGCCATCTCCTTAAAACTCCATTCCCTTCTCATGAGTTGGGCCACTCCGCCGCCTCCTCTACCTTCCCTCTCTTTCCTTATTACTGTATACTCCTGGGGAAACACGGCATTCGTTATGATTCCAGAGAGTTTTGTTTCAGTGAGTCCGATTACATCTGGGTTAACTTCTTGTGCTCTTTCCCTTAGTTCACTTGTCTTGCTTGTGATCCCATCTATGTTCGAGTACATCACCCTGAAACTGACTCTCTTCTGCTTCTTTTCTGGGGGGGACCTTTGGGATCTGGGGTGAGTGGGAGCTGGGGGGACCTGGCACGGGGGGATTGGTGGAGGAGGGAGGGCTTGGGGTGGTGGGGGAGAGGGGGAGGGTACAGGGGGTGGATAAGAGGGGGAGGGTACAGGGGGTGGATAAGAGGGGGAGGGTACAGGGGGTGGATAAGAGGGGGAGGGTACAGGGGGTGGGTAAGAGAGGGAGGGTTGGGGAAGCATGGGGGGAGGAGAGGCTGTGGGGGATAGGGGAGATGGGGGGGCTTGGGGGGAGAGAAAAGGGTGGAGGGCTTGGGGGGCGTGGGGGAAAAGGGAGGGCTGAGGTGGGTGAGGACGAGGGGAGGGTTTAGGGGAGTGGGGGAGAGGGGAAGACTTAGGTGGGGTGGGGGAGAGTGGGGGGCTTAGGGGGGAGGGGGAGAAGGGAGGGCATGGGGGTGGGAGAGACGGGAAGGCATGTGGGAGAAGGGAGGGCATGGGGGATGGGGGGGAAGGGAGGTCCTGGGGAGAGGGGTGAGGGGAAGAAGGGGGGTGAGTGGGGGGAGGGGGGTGGGTGGGGGGAGGGTGCCCTAGGTGGGTACTTAGTGGGGGGCTGACAGGGGATGGGGCAGGTTGGGTGTCTGTTGGGTAGAATTTGGGGGTGGTGCCCCAATCCCTGTGGCTGTTGCACTGTTTGAGGAGGGTTCTCCACTTCCCTCTGGGATTGTAGGGTTCTGGGTTGTGGTACTCTGATTTCCTTCTCTCTCCCTGCGCTCCTTCCTCGCGTCTGCTGTCCGTATTCTCTCTTCCCTTGTCATATCCCTCTGCAGGAATATTTTCTTGAACTTCTCTACACCTTTTAGACAACACTTCCTTGCTAGCAGTTCCTCTTTCGCGATTTCGCTCATGAAAACCACCTTTATCATTCGGTCTCTGTCCTTGTTGTACTTTCCAAGCCTGAAAACCTTTTCAACATTTCGCTCAGCTCCCTCCATCCTTACCTCTTTAAGGATCTCTTTAATCATGTTTTTGTCCTTGTCTCTCCGCTCCTTTGGTCTGGTCCCTGTTTGTTCTTCAATGCCTGCTACTACTACTGCTCTATTTCTCTCTATCAGCCGGCTAGTACATCTAGCTGCTTCCTGAGAGGAAGCCACTTCCATGGCAACTTCCTTAACCGCAGACCTAGCTTCAGGGCTCTTTTTAAGCATTTCAGCAAATGAGATCTGGGTTGTGGTGGTCCCCTCCACAGTAGCATTCCCATCTCCCTGGGGTACGGTTTGTGCCTGGTATTGTGGAAGAGTCTCCTTTAGGTATCTTATCTCCTCCTTTGCTGCCCTTAAATCATCTTGCAGGTTGGCTACTGTCTCCCTCATTACCCTCAGTCCTTCACTGAATTCATTCTGCATTTGCTGGAGTACTTCCTTCATCCAGGCTTCCTGTTCCATCCCATCCTCTGTGTGTGTGTGTGTGTGTGTATGTGTATAACAAAGAGAAAACACCAGTAGTGCGTTTAATGACGAACAAGAACAGCCTTTAACTAACCTTGTGAAGACCAGGAGTCACAATAACGTGGCAGAAATGTGTTGACCAGACCACACACTAGAAATTGAAGGGACGACGACGTTTCGGGCCGTCCTGGACCATTCTCAAGTCGATTGTAAATCGACTAATTTAAATAACTTTTAACTAACCTTGTCCTCAACAGACACGTGCGTGCTTGACGAGAACACACGCACACTCATTCGTGCACGCACCTACCCTCACCCTCGCACACACGCACTCACACAAACACGATATTTGGGAGTGCGTGACGTGATGAAGAGATGAGAAGGAAGCGTATGAGGAGGGGGGAAGCCCTTCCTCACGATTTGAAGAGCGTCATCATATTTGAATTGCTTGTATACGTAAACGAGCAAACCACGGCATCTCGTTAACCTATCGAGAGCGATGCCCCTTTGCCAAGGAAAAGTCAATTTAGCGGTGCTATAAACTTGACTGGAGCACCGGAATTGTGAACCCTGTGGTCGAATGCTCCAAAATATAGGTTCAATAAATGATGGGCCGGTTGGGGCGGGACTCCCACTGTAGGACCGTCCCGGGTGGACTTTGTTGGGAAGGTGGATAGTGAACATCGAATGTGTTGCATAAGGGATAGATGGAGGGATCCTGATGTCGGATAGAGAGAGAATTGCAAGGCTCGCGAGGACATGTACTCGGGATCGGAAGGATGACTGAAGAGGGTTTAAAGAGACTGCGAGAAGTATTGGAGAGGCTGTGGTGGATGAACAGAGGAGGAGGAGGATGCTGATGGATGCTTGGGGTAGTAGGATGGTGCGGGTGAAGGGGCATGGATGGATAAATGAACATGCAGAGGCCGACCATCTGTTACAGCCCCACTCTTGTGCAAGGTAAGTGCACTACGGGCTCGCCATAGCCCATGCTACTTGGAACCTTTTGTTCCCAGTAGCTGAATCTTAAACAACAACAGCCGACCATCTTTCACACTACCTTTCTTCTGTACTTCCTCCATCTCTCTCTCTCTCTCTCCTTCCTTGTCATCTTCCTCGTTATCCTCCTGGCCCCCTTCCTTGCTTTCCTTCTTCCCCCTTACATCCCTCTCTTCCTCCTTCCTTCCTTCTCTCCCGTCCTCCCTCTCTCTTTTACTCTCTGATCAACAAATAAGTTTCCCCCGCCGTACACAGCGCCCCGCCTGGACTAAATCCCCAAACTGGCTCGACACACACACACACACACACACACACACACACACACACACACACACACACAAACACACACACACACACCAATATTGTTTCATGCGTTTGAATAACGTATAACCAAAAAATTGAAATCTCTACGAGCTACAAT
The DNA here is from genome assembly GCF_040958095.1 of Procambarus clarkii. Taxonomy (NCBI): domain Eukaryota; kingdom Metazoa; phylum Arthropoda; class Malacostraca; order Decapoda; family Cambaridae; genus Procambarus; species Procambarus clarkii. The sequence goes on from NC_091157.1 coordinate 45,211,761, forward strand.
TTTTGCTTTAATTCACCAATAAATTGAAGGTGGGATTTAGCTACCAACCCCCCCCCCTCCCCCCTCCGCCCTCCCCCATACCTGTGAGTCGCTCAAATCACTTGTGATCACATGATCCATTCCAATATAATTACATTTAATTGTCTGGTTCGACACTGATTACAATTAATCAGCTCTAGTTCACAGTAACGATTAACGCATTGTATTATTGATGACTGTTAACGTCTGAATGATTTCCAATCGATTTGGATCCTTTTACTTCATTTTTTCACTCTGCAGAAGTTTCCCTTGACAATATTAGAGAGCGGCTGCGGAGGGCTTGGAGGTGCGTTCTCTTGGACCGGTTCTAAAAGCCAGCCGCTATGAACAAATAAATAAATATAAATAAATAAATGTTTATTTAGGTAAGGTACATGATGGTACATGATGGTACATGATGGTAAGGTAAAATGGTTCAAATGAAGCCGCTATGGTTAGCGGTGAGCAGCTAGCGTATCGTAGCCGACCTATATAGCGATATAGGACGCTATATCGAGGGTATCGTAACCTTTTAAACATTAAACACCGCGCAGCGCTCACTTCAGCGCGGAACTTTCCCAGAATGACTTCGATTATGACCCATCGTGACGAAGTTCGTGTGATAAAACACATATTAAACTTGAGAATTATGACAGTTGAGCAGCTTTTTTCCCCTTGAAATAACTTGAGTTTCCATCTAACTTTAGGTTGTACTTGAGAACAGTAAACGCTTTCATAGCTGTGACTAAATCACGGTAGCTCTTGTCAGGGTCTGCGTGGTGAAGACTGAGTCCTGGTGGACCTGTTGGCTGCCTGTGGGGGGCTGGGGGATTCTCAACCCATCCTCACCTGGTTTGCCAAATAATATTTTAAAACAACTTTTCTTGGGTTCCATCCTACATCCATCTCTCTCCCTATCACTGGGATTTTTCTACGCTCAACCACAACCCCCTCATCCACCCCATTAATGTCAATCACAACACCCAACCCCCACCAATCACAACACCCAACCACCCCATTAACGACAACCCAATCAGCAACCTTGTCTTACACTTGTCTCTCACGCTGTGCACAATCTTGGCCACACTTAGCGTGCACGGCTAAGTAAGAACAGAAATACAGGATTACAATCATTAACCAACACAAGGTCATACATAGACTAGACAGCGTGCCCAACCTCAACAGTCATATTTGATCAAAGATAAACCATTTAAAGCTATATTTTAAACAACTAAGTACAGTATCGACATGGCTAATTTTAGAGTTCCTCTGCACCTCTTTAGCTCTTCTTAAAGAGGTGCAGAGGTCCTCTTAACGTTCAGAATAAGAGGACCACGATATATACACATTGTATGTGTCGTGTATAGCATCAATACCAAAAGTCCACCACACCCCAATTACCTGCCAAGTTAACCAAATGTAAACCTAAGCTGAATTTTAATTCACTATTACTGTTATTAAAATATGTAAACAAATGAACGGAATATTGCAGTATGTGCTATTTATACGTTGTATTATATAACACATTAAATACATGTCACTGATAATTCCACGCGAATCTTCATTTTTTGCGAAACAGATTAACACAAATTATTTGCATGCTAATCATAATTTATATTGACATCATATGATACCGTACAAAAATGGAATACTATTGCACCAATCTCAAAATATTACTTCTCATCTCAAGAACAAAATATAATTTGTTAGGACCTGGAAATGTTCCTAAATACTTCTATTTCTGGCCAAAGAATACATTTAGAAGTATACTATCAATATAATGTTAATATATTTAGCATATATATTCAATTGATATAGTTTACGACAGAAGCTTAGATAATGTAGCACCTAATCCCGTATATGTAGGTTTACGATACACTATGAACTGTATACAGTTACAACTTTGAAGCTGAACGAAAAAGACCCAACACTTGCCTAAGTGTATTAGTAAACCTAATTTCCAGATGAACCTCCCTCTTTTATCCCTGCTTACAGCAGTGTTTGAAGACAAAGACAACACGTGTTTAAATTATGCCCGCCGTTTACCCGCGCATTGTTATGATTTAGTTTTTGTATAACTGGAAATGTCTATTTGAGGTTGGAGAGGAGACGGGGGAATGGCAGGAAGGGGCGGGGAAGATTGACATGAATGAGAGAAAGACGGGAGGAGTGAAAGGGATGGAAGTGGTGGAGGGAAGGTGTAAGGGAAGTGACGACTGGAGGAAAAGGGAAGGACGTGTGGAAAGGGGTGGAATGAGGGGTCGTGGGAGTGACATAATATTACTAGGAGAGGTGCTCGGGATATTCTAACATTTATTTATTAAAACTAATCAAAACATGGATAATAATGATCATAGAACAAAATCCTGTAACGAAATAAATTCCAGATTTGCAATAGTCAACAAATTTCAAAATGAGTACACTAGCCCGCAATCTTCAGTAATTATCCTGAGGAACATTCAGAATTACTATTGGTCCCCGGCACATAACAGTGATGAACATTAATATTAGAACTAAACATTATGAAATATCACTGAAGCACAAACAAAAAACTATAACACAAACACAAGGAGTCTTAGTAACACAACTATTAATTAATCCCTAATAAATATTATAATGATAACATACAATGCTATGAACTACACATTAACATATAATTTCGCACATATGTGCCACCTCTGGTGCAACTGTAAGGGACCCATAACCTCGGAGAAGAGAATTAAGGGTATTCAGGAAGACCTGATGGATTCTCCCCTGAACAAGAGTATATTAATTCTCCTTGCATTCCGCTACCTTTTTTTTTATTTGAGCATACTACACGTGGGACTGTTGATGTTCTCACACATGCAGACTTAACTATTGAGAACTCTTAACAACGTAAAAGCAACTAAACCCTGGAACCCCATGAGACCAGATTATCCGCCAACTGAAGGTTTACAGCGGATTTTATATATATTTCAAGATTGTTGATACAGAATCTGCATAATGCCAGCTTTGCAATGCTGGGAATTTTGAATAGTTACGGGCAGATGAAATCACGTGTTTCACTTTTATATACAGGAACAACCATGGATTTGGCGTCAATACAAGTTTTGTGGAATAAATAAACCGTTTCCGGTTCAGATGTTTTCGGATGATAACCCACAAGGAACGGAAGGATTGTTGCCAGGAAGAGTGAATTAAGATGGAAGGGGAGTATTATTTACACCAGTGATATCTATGACGGGAGGGATGGATTGTATAGACACAAGTGCTTTTATTCAAGACGAAAGGGAAGGATCTTTTCCATCATTATTATATTATCCAAGATGGAATATATCTTTTCCCCCACCGTTATTTTCCAAGACAGAAGGTGGGGATCTTATCCACCGGTGTTGCTATCCAAGACTAGAGTAAAGGATGTGAACCATCTGGGTGCATATGACCTCACCTCGAAATCCTGCCGTGAAAAGGATTGTAACTAAAATTACTGTTGTGTTTGGTGTTACTGTTAGAGTTGTAGGCTTTCCTTATTTGTTGAAATGTTCCATCATTTCCAATTTCACATAATTAAGTCATTAAATTACCATTCACTTTTGTGGTGTTGTTAAGACTTCTAATTTACTTGCCAATTCCGAGATCAACTTATTAGCGCCCTAATTAACGCCAACCATCATAATATGTTGTCTAGCATGTGGGCTCTCAGGCCGGGAATATTTCTTCCCAAACAGCTGCTATACACTACAAGGTAGATAGCTAAATGTCTAGCTGTCTAGCTATAAAAAACACAACACACATCAAACTCGATCAGTAACATCATTTTTTTCACGCGTATTAATTTTCTTACTTAGCAGTTCTACAGCTTCACATACCACAAACTACCTCCATCAACCAAGCCTTCAGAGATTACTGAATATCACTCAATGTTTCAACGAGAAAGTGAAAGATTAACGAGAACTGAAAACCATCAAGATCATATTGCTGGCGGACCCTCAATCACTTGCCCATCGGCCCCACAGACCAATACTACTAAATCCCCAACTCGCTAATCCATTTACTGAAGCCTCCGGGAGGCGAAGGTCAGGGAGCAAATTGGCCCGAATGGTCCAATGTGTGTCTGATCCCTCTCTCCCAGACAGCTTCGCCAGGCTTTATCCTCAGCTTGGCTCAAGAATTTTGACCCATGAACTGGAATCCACTTAAACTAAAGAAGACACATATATAATTTAAGGGGTACAGTAGTCTACCTGAGAGCCAGGGTAGAGGGGAGTCTTAGATTGCTCTCTGGTTGGTAATATTTTCTTGAAATGAAAAGAAAAAGGTTTATTCTCAAGGATATGTGAACTGAGGGAGATGGGAGTGGGGAGGAGTGGGGGTAGGGGATGACAGTGAGAGGGAAGGAAGGGTTGACCCTGAGGGGAGAAGTTGATAGTGAGGGGGAGAAGGGGTAGACAGTAAAGGAGAGTAGACGAAAGTGAGGAGGAAGATGAGTTGACAGTCAAGGGAGAAGATGAGGTAACAGAGTTGGGAGGAGAAGTTGACAATGAGAGGGAGAAAAAAATTGACAGTGAGTGGTAGGAAAAATTGACAGAGTATAAGGACTAGGAGGAGGAGGAAAAGTTGACAGTGGAGGAGAAGGATCTGTCTCTACACGAGGCCAGTTTAGTGAGTTGTAAACCTCATACCAGCAGAGGCAGCAGACCCACAAGGTCATCACCACCCGCTCAATCCCGCAACTTTACCAGAAACCAATCTAATTCACCCCTGAAATATTAAAAAAAGAACACACTATTATTTTCGGTCCATACGGAAATTAGGTTGAACAGCAGTACATATACAACGTCCGAACAACTGTCGGTGATTAAGGTCTCAGCTCCTCTACTCCTGCCTTCGTCTTTTCTACACTTTCTGGCATATTTCCTCCTCTTAAGTCATTTTATTGCGCAGATTCCGGACCTGATCTTCGGAACTCTTCCATGTATAAATTATGTGACATTTCTCGTCTCCGCTCCAGGGAGTAAATTCTCTGTGATTTGAGACTTTCCCTAAATTTGGTTGTTGGAGAGAAGTTGGTGGTGCAGGGGGAGAGTGTGGGGCAGGGAGAGTATGGGCAGGGAAAGTGTGGGGGAGGGAGAGTATGAGGCAGGGAGAGATCAAAAAGAACAACTTAGCTACGCGCCAAACTTAACCAGATTAAACAAACATCAGTCATAAAATTTCAATGCAAAGTATGACAAATGTTCATACTTCTTACTCGAACGCCGGGCCCCGCCTGGAGTATTGCACAATATAACTCACAAAATGCATAATAGAACATCAATTTATTATACTGATGCGACATCATGGATACTGCCAGACGCCATCACAGCCATTATGATCCATCTCAGCCACCCGTGGCCCCACGACCCCGTAGGCGACATAGGATTACAGGATAAAGGAAGTTGTAAATAATATAACTACATGTAATAAATTACTACATTGTATTCGCAGTAACTTGTACACTAAACAGCTCCAACCCTGTCTAACAATGCCCTCAGTGACTGGGAAATGAGAAAGGTGCGAAACTGCAGCGCCCAATCTCTTGGTTAATCGGGAATCAAACACCGAACTTGCAAGTTTCAAGGCCGTAGCTGTACTTACCGACTAGTCCAAATTCTTGCGTCAACGCCAGCAAACCACCGCTTGACAAGAACGAGGTTGTAGGTACGAGGAAGAAGGATATACATTTCAATAACTTTTAGAATGATGTTATTAAATTTGGCAAGAATCCTCTTAGCTTGCAGACGGGAGATTGAGGATAGTTTCAGCTCTTATACTTGAAGTGAAAAAATGCTTCTACTCAGTGAATTGTTTGTTATTTCTTCTCTTCACCTGATCACTCACATTTCTTGTGTCTTCTCATACCACGTCTACCCATTATCATAATGATTCTTCTTCCCCCATCCTGGCGTTATCCATTAGTTCAACGTGACAAAACCATTGTGGTACTGATTTTTGTACTCCCCATCTTTCAATTGCATCCACATTCCTGACACTGTCCTGCTATAACACCCGCATATGCTTCTCAGGTTATATATATATGGTTAAAATTCGGTATTTATCCTATTTTGCCTCGTCAGTCCACATTCGTACCTGAGGAAAAGTGCTCAAGCTGTCCCATGCCTTTGTTTACCACGTCCTCTTCTCATTCAGCACCTACAACTTTTCTTCCCAACTTATTCTCAACATCGTTTGCACTCAGTAAAATATATCGATCACACAAGGATTTATTATTATTAAACATTTCCAGGACTTCTCAATCACATAAATCTCCCACTAATCCCATCAGTCTTAACCACCATCACATTAGCATTGATTCACATGCACTTCAACATATTTTTCTTGCACTTGTCAATACAACATTAGACTAAGTTGCATATTTTCTCTGAACTTTGTTTTATTCCACCTTTGGGAACATTCTGAGGTACAATCACTCATGTAAAAATAATGTTGAATGTCAAATAACACTTTTGTCATCAGACTAGTCTTCCAATACAACTTTTTTGCTACTGGTATGGTTTACAGATTTCTGAATATTATTATAAAATTAATTTTTTGGTAAACTGAAAATTAAGTATTCTTGTACATTTTGATCATCGACTCGTATCGTGTTCTTAAGAATATTTTTATTATTGAAATTTAAAAAATGCATTAATTATACAAAACATATTTCATTGCACCTATCTTTTATTATACATTCACTATGGGAGATATCTCCGGCTAAGCCCGGGTCTCTCTCCCCCTTCCCCACTACCCTTCTCCCAATCAAACATTTCTCTCCCCATCTTCCCCCCTTCTTTCAAAGTTGGGTCATTGAACTGGGCTTTGATATTATTCTAAAATTACTGCATTGTGAATGCTGCTTTGAAATTTAATGAATAAATCAAAATATAGAGTCCCAAAGAAACAGAAGTGTTGCATTGACACAAATGTTACTGTGAATGACACAAACGTTGCTGTGAATGACACAAACGTTGCTGTGAATGACACAAATGTTACTGTGAATGACACAAATGTTGCTGTGAATGACACAAATGTTACTGTGAATGACACAAATGTTGCTGTGAATGACACAAATGTTACTGTGAATGACACAAATGTTGCTGTGAATGACACAAATGTTACTGTGAATGACACAAATGTTACTGTGAATGACACAAATGTTACTGTGAAGGACACAAATGTTACTGTGTCGCTCACAGACACAAGGGCATCTAACAGCTCCCCAAAAGACCCAAACCCACACCCGAGGACCCCGGAGGGTGGTAGAGAGAGCTCTCAAATGACTTCAGACCATAACTACTCATCAGGGCATCGCGGACGACACTTCAGACGGGGTAGAGAGGTCTCGCGCCCAGTGCCCACTGTATGACCCTCACAGTTCAGCTCACACTGCACCCTGTGAGGCTAGGAGAGCAGGAATCCTACAGGCTAGGATACGGGATATCCTAGCTGTTCAAACAACTTGGAAGGGTAGGATACACAGGATACTATCACACTTATTGACGTTCTCAGTCGACCCCACACGTTAGTAGTGACCCCACGGGCTCTATAATATTCTTGGCCGGTGTCGGGTGTAGACACACCTCCTCCGGGGTGTGTCTACACCCTGGAGGAGGTGTAGACACAGTTTCTCCAGTCCACCTTCACCCACACACGTGTCGCCCACAGTGTACACCAGTACACTTACCACAAGCACTGGTCATCAATGATAAATAACACCAAAGTGTACACCAGTTATTAACACCACAAGCACTGGTCATCAATGATAAATAACACCAGTGTACACCAGTTATTAACACCAGAAGCACTCTTCATTAATAATAAATAACACCACTGTACACCAGTTATTAACACTTACCTCAAGCATTGGTCATCAATGATAAATAACACAGAGGAGGAGACACAGAAACACAGCACATAAAATAACATTTAATGCAATGAAACAAATACAAGAGTGACTGCCATCATTAAGACTTGAAAATGGCTGCTTGAGGCCTTTCAAACTCAAAAGTTTGCTTCACTATTAGTCACAATGCTAATGAAATGAGTTTCAACTCGAAAACAAAAGTTACTGAGGCTGTCTTTATTAATTTTGCTTTGACGTTAATAGTGACCTGACATAACTGGTGAAAGCACAAATATAAATCTTATGTCTTCATTACACTTTAACAATAAAATATTTATTCCACTGGACGTGAACAATGTATTTTAAAATACAACGGGAAAATATATTTCGGAAATATTAGCACAGTCAAAACAAGTACAATAATTGTCTAATTAAATGTCCTCTGAACGATTTAACTCAAGGGGAAGGGGTTGTTAGGGGTAAGGGGTAGTTAGGGGGAAGGGGTAGTTAAGGGAAGGGTTGTTAGGGGTAAGAGGTAGTTAGGGGTAAGGGGTAGTTAGGGGAAAGGGTTGTTGGGGGGGGGGCAATGTTACTTAGCTTAGTAAGGGGCTGTCAACGGTCAGCTGACTCCCAGAGTCTCTCTAGCACACTAGAGAGTCTGGCTCTAGATCACTGTTCATCACTACACTGGTAAATCACTGTTGATCATTACACTGTAAATCACTATTGATCACTACACTGTACATCACTGTTGATCACTACACTGTAAATCACTGTGGATCACTACACAGTAAATCACTGTTGAGCACTGCACTGATAAATCACTGTTGATCACTGCACTGATAAATCACTGTTGATCACTACACTGGTAAATCACTGTTCTCTACACTGGTAAATCACTGTTCTCTACACTGGTAAATCACTGTTGATCACTGCACTGGTAAATCACTGTTGTTCACTATACTGGTAAATCACTGTTGATCACTATACCGTAAATCACTGTTGATCACTACACTGGTAAATCACTGTGGATCACTACACTGTTTCACTGGATAAGAATGTCACGGGTCGCTAACATGGTGACTGGTTCCTTGCACTGTTCTTGCTTCGGGTTTTTCTTCCGACCCTTCTGGTCGGGACGGCCCTCGTCCTCGTGGACAATCTTGCAGTAGAAGGCTGTGGAGAAGTTTAACTTTCTCCTCAGCCTACTACTGCAGTGAATAGTCCTTCACAGTCACACTGGTGATTGATTCCTGCTTGAACTGTGCTGATCACTGCACCGTCAAGTATATATAAAGATTAAAAGATATGACTCTTGTAGCTGGGAAAGATGCCGCACGAGACGGCACTCATAACAGAAGGAAGAAGGAACATACCTTACACACTGGTGATGCCTTTCACGTGAAGAGCTGTGGGAGTTGCACTTACCTGAAATGACATGAAAGAGAATTATTAATATGCAACATGGAAATACCTATATACATTTCTATACACATTCACCACAAATCTAAATCTATAAAAATTGTATGTTTGTCCGAGGTTGGAGGGCTCGGTGCGTGGAGCCAGCCCTCACCCAACTAACACATGGTGGATAATGGCAGTATCACAGGCCAGTCAGGATTAGTCCCCAGTGCCACACTTTAAGAAATATCGGCATGTGTAGCGACCCTTTCCCCCCGGCAATTTTTATTTAGTGAAACCTATAGAAGAGACTTTTATTATTCATACTATTACTAGCAATTTCTTCAGTGTTCGTAAAATTTAATTTTGAGAAAGATGGGGGTGGGGAGGAGAGAAAGAGGAGGGAGAGAGGAGAATTAATGAATATATATATATATATATATATATATATATATATATATATATATATATATATATATATATATATATATATATATATATATATATATATATGTGTGTGTGTATATCACGAAAATAAACACGTGATTAAGAATGTGACAATGTCAGACCACGGAGGAAAAATGAAACAGGAAATTTCCTTAAGTACTTTCGTATATTAAACGATACATCTTCAGGGACCTTCTGAAGATGTATTTAATATACGAAAGTACTTAAGGAAATTTCCTGTTTCATTTTTCCTCCGTGGTCTGACATTGTCATATATATATATATATATATATATATATATATATATATATATATATATATATATATATATATATATATATATATATATATATATATATAATATATATATTATATATGTGTGTGTGTGTGTGTGTGTGTGTGTGTGTGTGTGTGTGTGTGTGTGTGTGTGTGTGTGTATGTATGTGTGTATATACTGGATCATAGTAATCTCCAGAACGTTTGACTGAGAACTTATTTACCACATAAATTGTATTAAAATATCCTATCGTCATAAACTTTGTTGAACTCCACTAATCGTGCAATTTACTAATATATAAAATTACACACGCGATTGAATGTAAAAAATATTTTCTATAAATGGCAGCAGTTTAACTTTAGCAGAAAAACAATGTTGGAAGATTTACTCTAGCTTGGGAATTAAAGCAAAGTGTTTTTTTCGGCTGATAAAAGTGTTACGTTTTACAGGTAATTATGCAGGTTGAGGCTACGTGGAACAATATCACCAACGCAGTAATTCTGAGCTTGAAATTAGAACATAGGCGCAGACTTTATTTAATGACCGAATAATCGCTAATTTAAAGGAAAACGATCACGGTTTATAGTTTTTCTGAGATCAATGAAGATTTAAGTTGGCAAAATTCAGGTTGACAACAGCGATAAAAGTTTAAAACGTATTAAGTCTTTTTGTCGTCTGAATTCAGGTTTTCTTTTATATTTGTAGGCTCAGGGCGGCCTGAGCATGCACAAGGGATTTGAGGAAAATCTGGGGCCAAATTGCGCCTCGAGAGTTCTCTATGATTGGTTAGTCATGGAGCTTAGTTAATAAGATCCAGGACTAAACAATCATTTTAGGCAATCGCTGCGTGAATTGCTTATGGTACTGTGAACGCCAAGGGGTGAGACCTGGTCATGTAGGTTCGAACCTTCGTCAAATCATAATGTTCTTAAGGAATTTGTGACCTCGAAACCATTTAAACTTTTTTCACACACTCAGCCACACACACATTATATATATATATATATATATATATATATATATATATATATATATATATATATATATATATATATATATATATATATATATAACTGAAAACTCACACCCCAGAAGTGACTCGAACCCATACTCCCAGGAGCAACGCAACTGGTATGTACAAGACGCCTTAATCCACTTGACCATCACGCCCCAAAGAATGAGGTGATTTGGTAAAATGCTATGCCCAAGATTACTATCCGAGTGCCGGCGGTGGGGTGGTTCAAATAGCCTCGGCTATCACCTCATTATGTCCGGTCGTGATGGTCAAGTGGATTAAGGCGTCTTGTACATACCAGTTGCGTTTATATATTTATACCAGTTTATATATTTATATATATATAAATATATATATAAATATATATATATATATATATATATATATATATATATATATATATATATATATATATATATATACCACAACAGCATCAACTCTTCTATTCCACAATAACTTATACTCGTCGATCCGTATCAAAATAAAATTAAAAAATAATTATCGAGGAATTAAAGTACGTTGCAAAACACACAGTCACTGACGGGATTTATGGAGGCAGCAACACAGGACAGCAGGAGTGTATGTAATACTCAGCCAGGTGTGAGCACTGTGTATACTGAGGCATATTATTATGTGACGAAAGATGTTTGTATATTTTTTCCGGAAAGGTGAAAAAGAATAAATTATGAAACGGGCGACTTGACCTTTGAACAAGGATGACCTTTTCCATGAGATGCCACGACAAAGCTGCGAATGAATTATTTATATTCTTGTTTGGAAGAGAATTTTGTTTATTAACTTTAACAAGTCTTTATTTTGTGTTTTATTTATATGTTAAACTTACGAATTGCAATGTCATGCGCTGCAAAGTGTTTGATACATGTGTGTCACTGGTCGAACTGATTATGTATTCTGTTTAGGAGTTTTAAATAACTATTTGCAGAACTAATAATAAAATGTGATAATTGTCTCAAATGGAACGTTGGATCTTATTTAAAATTTATATCAAGATGTATAATGTTACACTCTGGAGATTGTACAAAATTATACAATAACTTCCTCTCGACACTGTCTATTTATTAAATAATTGAGGCAAGACCAGAAGGAGTGACTTGGTGAATAAGACTTCAGCAAGGACAAGCAACAGCATAGTGTGGAAAGAGCGACTTTGAAATTGTCCGGCAGTGGGATTAGTTCACCTCTCCAGGTGAGGCGTTTGGGCAAATATGGCCGAATCGCCGTGAAGGAATGCCCACGGGAGACATCTCCCGTCACGCAGGGTGCAGTTGCACCTCCACAGATTCTCCAGTATCAGCTCTTGATACTGGTAATGGCTCCAAAGGGACCACCACTTACGGGCTATTCATGCCCGTGCCATCTTTTGGGTGGCTTAATCTTCATCAATCAATCAAGAAATGCCCCCTTTCGCCGCTTTCCGCGTGGGAAAGCGTCCGTCAGCAGACTCCCATATCATATCACCAACATTTCGAGACGCCAACGGTGCACCAGGTCGTAATTATCAAAGTAGGCACCAAGGCGGGAAGGCTATGTAGCACCAACACACCAGGTCCTAAGACCACTTTAAGCCAGTGGATCTGTGTACTTTAGGAGTTGTCAGGAAACATCACACAAGACCCCAGTGACGTGAAACTGGTCCCTACCTCTCAAAAAAATAAATTTCCTTGCCACAGGTGTGGCAACTCGACCATTAAGATTTTAATGTCATAATAAAACTCAGACTTTACGTGAAAATATTAATTTCATAACTCCTAGTGACAATGAATAAACTAATTAGGAATTATGCATCGATTTTATTGAATTGGGTCAGAAGAAATTGTACAACTTTTTCTTTTAGTAAGTGAAACACATCTTAACTGAGCCTTCAAATTTATGTCACCAATTCGAGATCGGTTCATGTGTTTTATGGATTACATGGCTATGTAGACCCAACCAAACATGGAAAACTGCTTAGAAATGATGCCTTTGAGAAATGGAAACTGTTCCTCTCTCTTAACATTTTAAAACACATTGGAATATTGGTGAGGGATTGACTGTCGCGCTGAATGTTTGAGTGCCTTTTGTCTTTGCACAAAAGCACGTCATCAAACAAATCGAATTTTCAAAGACTTTAGTCGATTTCTAAATTTTTTATTTATCATTCTACAACTTTAAACCAAGTTAACTTTTCAAAGTCTGTGGAGCACAATTTAAACTTCTGTATTAAATTCTTTGGTCAGGCAATTTAGCTCTGATGCTTATCCAGTTCCAAGTTATCCCATCAGTTTTTCAAGATAATTCGAAAGCAAAGCTGGAAGTTTGTGAAATCCTGTTTCTTTATTAGTGAGCGCAGAAAACTAAATTTCTAACTAAACTCGTGGATGCTAAGAGCGTAGCTCACAAATGAATTATCAATTTTCCTGAAATTTTGTGACGAGTTGTTTCAAGTAGATCAATATCAGTCACAAACCAAAAACAGCATTTCCAAAGTGCACTTCACATTTCTCCAAATTTCTCAATTTGTCGTCTATCATGGGGAAACTCTTGAATTTGCTGAAGTATGATAGTAAACCACTATTGAATATTTTCACATTTTAAACAGAGTATTTGCATTCCGGCCGACGTTATGGAGCTCCGATTCATCGAGTTCAATTATGGATGAACCAGAATACTGGTTTGTGAAGGAAATTGACGTTTTTAATGACTGTGTTCATCACATCAGTCAAACTTTAATTGTCTGCTATTTGTGCGTAAAGAGCTTCGTAGAGCAATATGTAGTGGTATATATGTGGAACAGAAATTGCCATAAATTTCTTACATAGATTTCCTTAGATGAACAATTAAAACTACGCTTTTTCCCGTCATGACTGGCGCATTATCTGATGACACAGATTCCAATTTCGTAAAATTCAGATCACGCTATTACTTTTTCAGTGCAAATCCGTTTCACCTCTCAGTCCACCAACTGACAAGTAGAACAAGCGGAATAACAAACATGTTGAGCAGTTTCACCAATATTAGTTGATTTATTCAATTTTGGGAAAAAATAACAAATAAAATAATATGTTTTCTATAGATCACGTATCTAATTTTTAAATGGACAGACAAATCCTGCACTCAGCAAATAATTATTTTGCGACTTTCTGTTTAATGTCAATTTTCACCTATGGTGTATAGCTGTGTAGTGAAGGTTCCAGTGCCAAGCTGATGATTTCTTTCTTCAGTTCTGCCCTTACATTATTTTTTTATTCGCTACAATAAGAGACGATTTATAACTTGCAGATGCCCCTAGTTTTTTATTTATCCATGTTTGTATATATTAAAATTAATGATACAAGTATCACAAGAATTTAGTATCGAGATAACAAAACGTAGTAAATTGGCTCAATAAAGAATATTTTTTCCGTAGAAATAAGTGAAAATATGACGTTGGTTTTTGTTCATGGTTTACATACTTAACTCTCACATCTAAAACAGTGACTACAATCTTATAAATGATTCTTGACAGGCAGTTCCACGCTGCCCAGCCTGGCTAATTTAGAAACCTTTTTTTATGCCCAATGATCAAGGTCTGTATGATAGCTTAGGCATGATATATTAGGATATCTCCCTCTTACATGCTGCAAGCATTATATCAACACTGGTAAACCTTAGGTAAATACTGAGCCCACGCAAACCTCTCACACGTACTGAACCAGTTGTACATTCACCGAGTTCTACCTATTAGGGAAACGCGATTGCTAGGTACATTTAAATGTCTCGATATACCCGTATGTCTTCATATATTATTTATTTGGCAACGATAATTATGTTGTCAATACGACAGGCTCAAGTTGGACATATAGATTTACGTTAAATTTAGCTTTATCACACCTGTAGATAAACTCGATCGTCGCTTGTAACAAATACCATTTGCTGTGGTATTTGGTGTCTTTATCACACCAAAATAAGCTCCCACTCCTAGACCTCGCCAACATACACACCTGTCCATGGACCTCGCCAACATACACACCTGTCCATGGATCTCGCCAACATACACACCTGTCCATGGACCTCGCCAATATACACACCTGTCCATGGACCTAGCCAACATACACACCTGTCCATGGACCTCGCCAACATACACACCTCTCCATGGACCTCGCCAATATATGCACTCATCCATGCTTGACGACTACAAATATGTCCATCCCTGCTTCACTACACATACGACCAATCCTGCCTCACACGATCAATCCCACCTCACGTCCAATCCTGCCTCACACGTCCAATCCTGCCTCACAGTAGCATAAATAACACAGGATACCCGACGCTTCTCTCAGAATATTTGCATATTTAAACAAAAAAATAAATATGAAAGACATGACACGAAACCAAACACTGAAACTGTCTCTCTCGATTCGTCAGTTTTGTATTCAAGATTTTCAAGTGTTTTTTTTATCAGAATTCTACAGCAACGTATCAGTGACCAATGGCAGACTGATCTCCGTTACCCCTTTGTTACACATCTTCTGTTTTAATATAAATAAGAATATGTATAATATTATAAAACAGGTAATAAAGTGTTTCTATTCTGTAGCACCTGAATATTTCAGATTTTTATAAGATGAGCAAAACACCTATCAGAAGATGAAGAGACGAAGACGTTTCGGTCCGTCTTGAACTATTATCAAGTCGATTGGCTTCTTATAATTTCGCCTTTGCCTCATTCGAATATTATTTTTGCTTAGTAATTTGTCTACCTCCTGTAACTATCTTCACATGTGGCTAGGCGCATGCGCACTACTAACAAGTAACGTCACTAGCCAACGCTTCAAACGATCCACTTTTTAACTTGTCTTTGATCCCAATCCTGGTGTTCTCAGGCAGCGGTTTTGGCGGGAAAAAAATAGCTTCATCTGTTGGAATGAAATCCTTTGAGACGAAGACCGAGGAAGTCTCCCGAGGCTCTCAAGACTTGTGATCTACTGCTGGGACGTCCTTGACGGGGTAGAGAAATCATGCACAGATGTTTTGCTTGAAGTTCGTTTTCTAAGAGTGAATATATCCTTCAGTTAGCTTTTGTGAGGTTACGGTTCATAATGTTATGTCAGGTCGGGTTGGATATGACTGGTTTATGTATGGATATGAAGGGGGTTAAGTTAGGCTGTGGTAGGTTAGGTTACTTGAGGTACAATGGTTTTACAATCTGCTGCCAAACGTGGTGTGTAGGAAGTGACTTATTTCCGGCTCAGGTCCAAGTCACCACCTGGGACCTTCTCCAGACGATGTCTTAACTACAATAACACACACGTCTGGTTTACCATGAAAATATAACTGTTGCTTCCGTGGCGTGATTTAATTTGATCCTTAATTGTGTAATTTTCATGTGTATAATTTTGTTGTATTTCCACCGCTGTCGTAATTCAATCTCCAACGAGATAATTGCATTTCCTATGTAATGTAGTTCTGTTTTACGAGGTAGACTGAGAAGTTGGACTTGGTAATCACTCTGAATTTACATGAAACAATTTACTATGAAATATTAACTTTTCTATAAGATCTTCAGCGACGATACATTCCCTTTAAGGTATATGGTTAAAGGGAAGTTGTCAGAATTTTCTTTGTCGTGTGTAAGTGAAATTAATGTGAATAATCATTGTGTTATGCATGATAGGCCTAGGTAGAGATAGTTTAAGCGTCCCGATTACATTATATATTGGATATTATATATATATATATATATATATTATATATAATGTTAGATTATGTATAGGTTAGATTGGAGTATATTAGGTTAGATATTACGTTAGATTGGAGTAGATTAGGTTAGATGTTAGGTTAGATTGGAGTAGATTAGATTAGATGTTAGGTAAGGTGTTATGTTGGGTTTGGTTCTGTAGGGAGCAAATCTGTCTTTAGAGTAGGCTCGTTAAAGCGGCGGCCGACCCCCAAACACGAATTTATCAATTGCCATTAAAAACTGTATTTTCTCAAGGTAAAATTAATGTTATTATATACAGCAATGTGTTGAATAGTTAGTCCAACATTACGTTAAGTAGTCAGGTTCGGTTGGTAATGCATTACATTTGCAGTACGTGAATGAAGTATTTCCAGAGCTGCGGTTTAGAGGTCATGGGTGCTAATCCACCCAAGAAACAGGTGGTTTCTTGGGTGAATTAACGAGCATTTGGCCTTTGTTGATGATACATATAATACACATAGTTCGGTTGATAGAGCTTCACACGCGTGTTGACCAGACCACATACTAGAAGGTGAAGGGACGACGACGTTTCGGTCCGTCCTGAACCATTCTCAAGTCGATTGTCACAATCGACTAGAGAATGGTCCAGGACGGACAGAAACGTCGTCATCCCTTCACCTTCTTGTGTGTGGTCTGGTCAACATACTTTAACCACGTTATTGTGACTCATCGCCTTCACATGCGTTATTGGGATACCCATAATTCTAATATATAGTAAATATATTTTCCATAAAAAAATTCTGAATACAGAGTACTTTAGAATTGACGAACGCGTCTTAGAGGTCAATTGACATTTAGTCGAGCTAATCCTGAGTGCAGGTAGCAGCTTGCATGACAGATTGGAGTGTGTCTAGTTACTCGAAGCAGTGACTCGATAAGTGCTTCAGTCACTTCTAGCCTAACTCTATTCAAACCAACAATATACAAAAATATTAATTTTTATTGGAGAAAGCATCAATTCTCATTATTGACTGATTACCGTCGGCGACCGCCAGTATTTTCACTATTGCTTCGAGGAAGACGAAGCTGTTTCCCAAACACTTTCTGAAAGACTAATATGTATCTAGCTGAGGCTGAAGATAATCCTAAGTTCAGTTGTTTGCATTTGTCATAAGAAAAACAAGCGTGTGTGGATCTCAACAAACAAGAAAGACCTAAATAACCACGTATGCAAACACATTTTTTTTAAACATCTGTTTACGGAAATATTAACTAACGGGCTAAAAAAAAAAAGACAATTACGCACTCTAGATAATTGCAATCCATCCTCAAGCCAGGCTCATCACTCCAGTGGCGGACCAATGTAGTTTATATCTTACTTTATAGACAATTTAATTTTGTCACATTTGAATTATAAAAATTATATAATATATATATTATATATATAGTACACAATCAGTACACATAGTACACAAGTATATATTATTATTTCCTGAGGACAGGTAAACAGCCATTCGAGTCAAGGGTAACAGCCTCTCCTCACACAAGCAAAATGCTGGTTAATTCAGCAGTTTTATTTGTCTCAGTGTCATAAATTATGAGTCATGATCCAATAAGGAGGTTACCTTGAGGTGCTTCAAAGAGACAAACAGTAGTATATTTTACGAGGTAGTACAAACAGTAGGAGGAAGTATATTTTTGTATCCCAAACAGTAGGAGGAAGTATATTTTTGTATCCCAAACAGTAGGAGGAAGTATATTTTTGTATCCCAAACAGTAGGAGGAAGTATATTTTTGTATCCCAAACAGTAGGAGGAAGTATATTTTTGTATCCCAAACAGTAGGAGGAAGTATATTTTTGTATCCCAAACAGTAGGAGGAAGTATATTTTTCTGACACGGGGCCAGGCTTCGCTATCACACGAAAAGAATCACACTGAAACTCCAACGCTGGAAGTCGGTGTAATGTGAAGGAGTTCACACAGGCAAGTCCCAGATGCTTGATCATCTAAAAATATAATTGACTTATGATCTTCGCATTAAGACTGTCTCTCCCATTGCCACATTTTCTTCGGAACACACAAAAAAGGCAGCAAGATTGATGAAGCAGTTGGATATTGGATCTTGGAACCTAATTTGACTTGGCAAATTATGCATTATATAAGAGTTTCCAGCCTCAAGCTTTATGGTAAGCTGGTAAGTCTGTAATGGTAAGTCTTTATGGTAAGTCTGTAATACTAGTATATCATGGGGGAGAGGAATACTAATTAATGAGGAACCAAAGAACATTTTCTCTATAATTTACAGCCAGTGCGTGTTATACTCCAAATGGAACACATGGCGTTGAACATATCTGTACACCAGTTGATTGACAGATGAGAGGCCGGACCACAGAGCCAAAGCTCAACCCCCGCAATCACAACTAGGTGAGTATATTGTGTCAACCACTTCGCGTGTAGAACGCGATATTTCCCGTCAATTTCTCCTAATGGCACGTCGCATTTTGACGTGTATTTTACCTGAGGCCAAAAACTGTCTTACTAGAAAATGGAAGCGACTCGCGAAATTGACGATGTCCCGTTTTCTGTTCGTGGATCCTCTGGTAGGTTAGGATAAAGGCACTTTAGTACGGCAAATTCTTGACGTTGGTATCGCTGGCTAAACGGACTGTTAGCACACACACACACAGGCCAATAATACAAGTTTGTATTATTGTATTATACAATAATACAAACGTCTGAAAGGGAAATACACTACTGCAACACCAGATTTCAGACACCATAAATCTTACACGTCTATTGGAAGCGATTGTTAAGGAGTGGAATTAAACCTATTTTTCTACAAAATAAATAGACATCTTGATAGCTAATTTAGGCCACTGGAGTTTTATTATTGGTTTGTTTAAAAATTATTCACGTTTTTTTTACAATGTATTAATGTTGGTATATTGTACAAATTTTATTTTTCAATTCATTTCCACTTCCTCAGCATCATGTCAAACTGAGGTTTGCCCTTTTATATTATACAAAATACAATTTACAACTATAATCAGCGTTATGCTAACATTAAATTTATGTTGTATAAATGAATAATAAATGCAATTATATAAGCGCAATTTTATGAATTAAAGTCGTCCAGTTTGTATAATCGTAAATATATGAACAAAGATTTTAAATTTCAATTAAATGGTAGCAATCATAGTAAATAATTATATCGTTATCATAGGCCTGGGATTCAATAATTTGTATGAACTGTTCTTAAGAATACCAGTTACCAGTGATTGTGTTATCGCGTCTAGGTAATTTATTCATTATGAGTATTTCAAGCTTGTTACTTTTAAATTATTTTAGCCTGGTTGATACCTGGTTGATGGGGATATATATATATATATACATATATATATATATATATATATATATATATATATATATATATATATATATATATATATATATATATATATATATACATATTATATATATATATATATATATATATATATATATAGAGCATAGCCTGAATACAGCTATAGTATATATACCTATAGTACATTATATACTATAGCTTCTAGTAGGTATAGTAGTATAGCTATAGTAGCTATAGTATAGAATATAGCTATAGTATAGCCTGAATAGATATATATAGCCTGAATACATAACTCATATTATGTGTTTTTATATTTACTGTTTTACATTTGGATTTCATTTACCAAGTGTTACTACTAGAACGGATTATATATTAGATCACACTGCTCCAGTGCGACACGGTGTCATTAAAAAAAAATAGCATTTGTGTGTTTCAATATTTCGAAATTCGCTGCTAATTAGTCGTCCATGTTAATACATACCCGTGTCAATAATACTAATGTCAAAATTAAAAAATGTTAAGTTTTAAAACTTTATTGCTACGTGTATTTAGAGGACGTGTTTTTTGCAATAGACCCAGAAAAAAATGTCGTTATCTTGGAGTCTTTTGGTAGCTGGCGATAAATATAATCAACATCTGAATTTATGGAGGTAATATTTGGTGATGTATTAACCAGGAACCGCTCAGAGGAATTGCACTATCAATCTAGCATGCTAGGCAGCATATATTTAGGAAACACCTAAACAAATTAAGTAGAACACATTCTGTAGAATTTATGTGCTAGACAGTGACTGTTTCTAACGGAACACAGGTAGGATCAACTATTGGACAGTTGAAGGAGTAAATACAGTCACTAGACCTGAATGTAAAAGACACATCGAACACTTTATGTAGGGCATACGTAAATCTGTGTATCTATGTATTTACGTATGCAGCTTAGCATTTTAAAAGCACCGAATCACCTTCTGTGGTTGTTCAATAAACCCTTGAACTATATGTTTAACACATCTCTAACCCTGTCCATGGAGGACAGAAGAAAATGTATATATGCTGGTTAGCAATGTAAATGTGTGGCCACGTTTGTGGTAGAAAATAATAAAAAAAAAAAAAAAAAAAAAAATAGATCTGTAAGATGAACTATTGGACGGTTGTAGGAGTAAATACAATCACAAGAGCAGCAGTGGTGGCGTCACTCAGGTGAAAGAACCTCACTGTTTGTTTAAGTGTAGTGCCCGAAAAATAACTAATAATTTAATATTAATTAAAATGTTCTGGATACTACGATTTCCATTTTTTATATTTTTAGAAAATTAAAATTTCATTTTAAAAGCAGTTCCTACTTAATGAATAGAAAACAAACTCAGAAATCTCATTTTTTCTATTTTATTTGTTTTATATAATTTCCACTTAATTTCATATATTCGTTCCTGCTTTATTTCTTGTATTATTTTCTACTTAATTTGTGACACTAACAGTTTTAGTGTAGCGTATATAATATATATTGTATATATTGTAGCGTATATTGTAGCGTAGCGTGGTTACTGGGTAAAGTAACTAGGCCTAAAAGAAACGGGAAACATGCAGGTAACATTGGAAGAGTTCTGATATATATCAGAACTCTTATATTCACCTTTCACTGGAATCCGTGTCTGTTTGAACGTGTTGAATAGTGTTACAATGTTCATTAGGAAAAGCAAAGAAGAGTCTTCCAATGTTCGTTCGCTAATTCGATCCAATATCTGTGGTATGGAAGCCCGTTCGGATCGCCAGCTAGCTGGTCAACCTAACACTAAACGGAACTCTAGGCTTTCAAGGCCAAACAGTGAATTCGACGAGTCGCCTGTATAGAAGGCGCGAGGTGGTCAGATTTATCCAGACTTCGGTCGCAAGAAGCAGCATTTAGGTTGTCGGTGTTCGCAAGCTCCACACACACACTGACGCAAAGGTCAGTGTGTGTGGTGTGTGTGTATGAGTATGTGTGTGTGGAGGTAGTGTTTGTGTTGGCTGGTCTGCGAGAAAGCGGTTATTAGTGTTGACTTTAATGGCACTACTGAACGCGATTTTTTCTCTACAGTGGTCAGTGACCTCTGTTTCTCTCATCACCTACCTAGATGCTTTAATGTAGTCAGCAGGCATCACACAAGCGAGTCAACCGCAACACCAGACATTTATTACGTCTCTCATGGCTGGCATCGGAGCTGTGGTTGATGCTGCCTCACAACTCACACAGTTGACATTGTTGCACTCTACTCCTGATGCTTAGTGCTGGCAGTCAACTCTAATGTTTATTGAATTATTCTTTTCTACCACAGACGTAGCCACACATTAACAATGCTAACCAACATACGAATTTTCTTCTGTCCCTCCATGGACACAGAGATCTGTTAAACATATAGTTTACTGAGCTATAATGTTAGGCAGTGGAACTTTCACTTGTGTGCTGTGCTGCACTGTTGTCCTCCAGCTCTTATGTCTTACATGACTTCAGGAATTGTAACTACGCTGAGAGCATTAACAGAATAACAAAGTTACGTCGCACCATAATGTGTTTAAACTTGCTCTTTACTGCTCCCAGATCTGATTACTAATTACTGGGAATAGATTTACTCAACGAACTCTGGACACGATATCCTGCCTTCGCCTGTAACTGTTGTCTGCGACTGTTAACACTAACTTTGTCACACTAACCAAAGTGTGTGTGTGTGTGTGTGTGTGTGTGTGTGTGTGTGTGTGTGTGTGTGTGTGTGTGTGTGTGTGTGTGTGTGTGTGTGTGTGTGTGTGTGTGTTTGACTAAATTCCTAATTGGGCACAACACAGCCAGGAGTTGATTAGCTGAAGCACTAAACGAAAAATATGCAGGCAGCAGGCGACACGTTCTGATTAGCATGGCCGTAATGCAGGAAGAGGATGATTAACTGATTAAAAATATATGGGATGGGTAATTGGTAGCCGCGCTCCCACGGCTCCTCATATTATTAAGGAGAGTCATAATTATCTCTCCAGGAGCAGTGCAAGATATATCACACCAGAGGGAGGCAGGTGGGCAGCCGAGGATGCTGTCACCTGCGATGCTGTGCTGTTATAGGTGGGTGGTGGTGATGGCAGGGTGCTATGGGTAGGTGGTGCTGGCATGATGGGTTCAATCCAACTGCCTCCCCTTGCTTCCCTTACCCTTAACTGTTCCCTTCACCTGCTTCCCCTCACCCTCCCCTGCTTCCCTCACCCTCCCCTGCTTCCCTCACCCTCCCCTGCTTCCCTCACCCTCCCCTGCTTCCCTCACCCTCCCCTGCTCCCTTCCTCAGCCAACATTCTCACCAACATCATCACCACCACACTTAAGGTAGGAGGCATTTAGAGGTTCCCATAACACTAAAGAGAACTTAGTCTAATATCCTCTTGACTATAATCTTTAATATTTCCCAGACATTCGAAAACATTTTATACCTTAAAAACGCCATTTCACTGTTATCATTTATATTAAATATGCTTGATTTTTTCCTTTGAATAAGCTTGAAGCAAACGTTTTAGTCATGAAATAGGATGGCAAAAATAGTCTAAACATTTTTCCACATTTCGCTAAAATAGGGATCGCTTCGCTTTCGTTATGAGGTTTAAAAGGTATGTTGTTTATTTCAAGTTTCTTAATAAATTCTTCAAAACATGGCCCCCCCTCCCCTTCCCCCCCCCCCCCCCCACCTTCCTGCAGACTACGTTCATCCCAAATATCCAAGGCTATGCAGATGAATACAAGCCATATAATGTTATATAATGTTATATATAATGTTGTAATATAACAAGCTATATAATGTTGCCTTCACGTTATAATGCAACGCTGAAGGTTCTTATTCCCATTTGAGTGTGCATCATTTCTTTACTCGAGTGTCTCGAGTACAACGTTGCATCATTATCTTCACGACTGTTTGTGACCTAACCTCAGGTCCCTTCTTAACACTATGTTAAGATTAAGTCTTATGGCTGACAATCCTCGTGTCTATAACTGCTTCAGTCACTGGTGCAAATCAGTGCGAGTAATCAAGAAGCAATAACCTGGCATTAGAATTCTTTATCCGATAACATTATATATCGTATTTTTGTCTGTCGAATAACTCAATCAAGTAATGCAATGCACATACAAGTGTCACTCAACACCATGACAGTCATGACAGCCTTCTGGAGCCAATGATCAGGCAGCGACACACCGCGTTTCCAATTCCTGTCGCAAAGAAGGCTGGTGGAAGAGGTATCACTAATGACAGGAGCATGTGTTGCTGTTAGCGGACCGTTGGGAGCTGTATCGGTCAAGTGAGAGGATAATTGTCAAGTTGACGACCGAAGAAGTGGACTTGCTTCCACTCTCGTCGAGGAATATTGTCGCCGATGGATGGCAGAATCGTTTTGCAGGCGATGAGTCACAATAACGTGGCTAAAGTATGTTGACCAGACCACACACTAGAAGGTGAAGGGACGACGACGTTTCGGTCCGTCCTGGACCATTCTCAAGTCGATTGTGAATGGTGGAATGAATCAAGTCGACAATCGACTTGAGAATGGTCCAGGACGGACCGAAACGTCGTCAGTCCCTTCACCTTCTAGTGTGTGGTCTGGTCAACAGAATCGTTTTATTTACACAACTATGAGTATTGTCCCATTGGTTTAAACATTCAATAATAACATTAATTCAATGTTGAATCAGTGTTATAAACTTTAATTCAACATTGATAACAATACGCTTAAACAGTGGGGCCACTTGGGTACGTTATACGTTAAGTAAATTAAACATTAAGTGATTGCCTACAAACATAAATGTCCTTTATTGACAAAATACGTAATTTAGGAGTGAATGAAGGATAACCAATAGATCATTAATGAACATCATCAGTGAACCGAGAGTGAATAACGGTGCCCGAAACGCTGTGGGTAATAGTGGCTTTAGGCATTGTATGTATTAGCTCTATCTATAAATCCATGAATGTTTGTATCTCACTTTGTATGTATGTACTTTACCTGAATATACATTTGATTTCATTAGATATATGTTACGTATCATTGAAGGATCGAAATCTAGGGATATTACCCACCTGCTTTCACTATCTGAGTAACCTGTTATCATGGAGGCGATCTGCTAAAGGGAATGGATTGAGAACAACTTGAATATAAAATTCAAAATCTATTTCAGTGTGCCAGAGAATTCTCTTTACAAAAAATAAAATTCTTCACAAGAAAACATTTTCAGTATACACTTTTTTATATTTTAAACCAACGATTTTTAATACAATAATGTTATAACTTGCGAATAATCTCTGAACTTATGAGAATTCCTGAAATCTCATAAGCCAGTGAGGAGGGATAAGAACCAATGTATTCTGTGGCCTGAGGATGTGAAATATTCCCTCATGGAGGATGTATTTTGAAGATAGGTGGTTCTCTTGTCATTGATTTTATAATTATTGCTTGAGAATGTTTACATGATTTCATGACTTTTTGCACGTCTGTAGTGTTTATGTAAAACTAGATAAACTATCAATTAAAGTTTACTTAGAAAATCATTTGTGATTTTCTTACTAAGGAACTTCTAATTGTTATTTTTCTACTTCATGCATCTGATAACCTAAATCACAGGAACACTCTAGATGAAGCTGTAAGTGCTACCATTGAGCCAAAGTACAATGAGACCAGCTCGTAATAACACTGAATTTTATAAATCGCATAAGACGAAGATATGTAGTTTTACGTTTCCCAAGAGATTCATACTGACATAACGAACTCATTAGGCAATTAATTTGTACCTAATTTAAATGTCTCTTATGTCAGATATAAACGACCTTGCTGCTAACTGGCTTAATGTCTTCTAGAACGGCTTGAGGTCTGAAGAGAATTTAAATGCCAGGAACACTATGCAAACTACTGAGTTAATTTGACATTAATGTAGGCCTTGACATTTTCTCGATTGACATCATTGACATCTGCAACAGGTGTATGGTCGACGACTTTCGTAACGATCAGAATGCGAAATATGTGCGATATATACTTCATTGGAATTATTGGTGAAACAGCTGTTTATTCGTATAAGTCACCAATTTTTTCTTGTAGTTATGGTCATAATCTTAATCGTGTACAAAACACAATGATCCCATTATTCACGCCTTCCTTTCTAGTAATTTAAATCCTGTTCACTTCACCTAATGGCAATTAAATTTATCTTAATAACTTTCTGTTCTGATCAAGAAATTACAGGGCACTGACGTGTCTACTTCCAAGATGTGTGTGTCTTACCTCGACCGTGGCGACTTAGACCGTATTTAATAAGCAGTTCAAGAGCTCCAAAATGCGACGAAGTCATCCTCAACTGTTATTGGTGTGGTCCGAGCACTTCCGAGCACATAAACGGCTTAATATATACGGATAATCGTATATAATATAACCTCTCACGCCCCTATGATCGGCGTGAGAGGTCCGGATCACACTGGTGACCTGTGCATCCTGGCCAAGGATTTAATGCATTGTTAAGAATACACGAACTGCCTGGCGTCTGACCCAAGACAACAAGGAGCAGTAAGGAGTATAGATGACCCCGACAAGTCACTGAATCATGGCCACAACTACCTTGTCTGCAACAGACGTGACTGCTGAAGCCATTTTAATATAATTTTCATGGCAAACAAGGTACATTCGTGACAGCAAATTGCGTCAAGTATGAATTTTTCGTGAGCTAAACCAGGAGGGGTTCTCGTGCAAGCGTCATTCAGCCAATACTAACTTAATAGAAAACGAGTCTTCTGCGTCTTGAGTGGCGTGTGATTTCTGTCTCATTTCACGGTCAACCAGATAATTGCACGTGTCACCCTCTTCCCGATTGGTTCAATCACGTGACAACGACGTTAACAATTCACGAACGAACTAAAACTCATAAGTTTAATTGGTCCACTAACAGAGAAAATGACAAATCCGAACATAACATAAACTCTACATGAGACCGTACCAAAAGTCATAACGATATTTAATAAATTGGTGGAGATGTTCCACTCAGTCGAGAGGAGATGATCACTGAAGGCAACTAGGCTACGAGACTCGGCGTGCAACGTTGCAGTATTATGAACATGCAGTATGATAGATATTACATTTTATATTAGAATTCTCTTCAGCATTGTGCGCAAGCAGTATTCGAGTAATTTATGTTCACAGATTTTATCAATTTCGCTAGAAAGCTTTCATATATTTAGAGACAGAGAGAGACGGGGGACGGAGGACTGACGTGTTAACTTCGTTTGTGTGTGTGTGTGTGTGTGTGTGTGTGTGTGTGTGTGTGTGTGTGTGTGTGTGTGTTCAACTCTCTCTCTCTACCCTTCTCTCTGTCTACCCCTCTCCTATCCTTCATCTCTCCCTCCCTCCTTCTCTCCCCATATCTCTCTCTCCCATTCCCAAATTCCCCAACCATCCCTCACAATCTCCCTCTCTCCCATATGTTGTGCTGGAACCATGAAGACCAGCAGAGACAGCGTGTGTGTGGTGATGCTGTGTACTGAAGCTCACGGCCACACTGTAACATGGTGGGGCAGCAACCTTATCTCTTATACACGGGGTGGGGGTTCAATATTTAAAAAATATATATTAAGACTTGCTACTTATTCTTATGAAGACTAAAATTTTACACGTTATGCAAAATACATTTATTTTACACGCGTTTGGGCGAGGTGAAAGTTTAGATTAAGAACCCAAGTATGAATTGTTGTCAAGCCAGTATAAATGATGGCCTTTCCTCAGGACCTTAACAAATGACAAGTAATCAATCTCTTGACGCTCACCTTGTGTATTCTTTTGCCCATCAGTTTATTTAAAGAAAGATGTCATTTTTCATCCTTGTTGTTCACGCAATAGCTGTGTGCCTAAAGGTTCAGGAAAATGCTCTTTTATGAATAATAAGATATTGGCGTACACACAACCTTGAGGATTCAAACAGACTTTAGTGTACTTAATGTATTTACTTTAGATTTACACTAATATACTTAGTGTATTTATTTAGCTACGTTGAAGCTTCATAAGAAACCTCATGAAGCTTCATATGAAACCTTATGAAGCTTCATAACGCTTAGAAATGAGCCTGAACGAGAAATATTGTTCGTATTCCCCCAGCAAACAGACAAGATAACGAATGTGTACTCTCAAGCCTCAAGCTTAGAGCTTGTCTGCTCTCCTCCTGAATACAAAGACAATTTTGTGAACATTTTTGTTAACCCAAATGAACGAATAAACGTCAGGGTCGAAACCTTAATTGGAGTTTTAGGAGGGCGTTCCAGCGAAGGGAGGAGGAACGTCAGGCGTAATGAATGCTCTAGAGTGCCTTAACAAGGAGAGACAATAATATAAAAACTTCGTTTCGTCTCTACACAACGGGACTTGGAGGAATTTATAAACACGGCCATTGTATTTATACAACAGATCCACTGGCGGGAATCAATGCGTGTCTGAATGATGAGCATTTATATAACGTATACTAATACCCAAAAACATGGTTAAATACCTAAGACATTATTGTAGTTTGATACTATGATCCCAAAAATACTCAGAATATCTTTCTCTACAACAAAAGATGCACATCTATCGTAGACCAATTCTACTTCAAGCTTCAAAGTCTAGTAAGTATTTCTTTATTTTTTTTATTAATACATTAGGTTCATCTGCATTAGTGCAGCTACCCTAGACTATATGAAGTGGAGTACAGTGTGTCAAAAAAGCTAACTACGTGATGCTATAAAATCCCTATCACACAGGATGGTTAATCATACAGAGGCATGTGATAGGCAGTCTGCACTAATAAGTCTTAAGACCTTCCTGGTCACTCCTCATAAACAAAGGAATACCTTACACATCTTCCTCCAAATACACTTCCACATCTTTTACCCCCCCCCCCCCCTGCACCCACACCCTCCTTGCATACAGTCCCATCCCGGCTTTCCTTATCGCTGTAACCTACTGTCACTACTGACATCATGAATGTAAACAAAAAAAGAACTCTTCCTGTCTGCCCTACATACACCCTTCCCCCCTCTCCCCTACACCCTACCTATGTCTTCCCCTACACATGCTCTCCCCCATCTCCCCCCAGCCCGTCATCCTAAGGTTTCCTAACGTCAAGAAACTGTCGTATTAAAATGTCAGAAAACCAGAAAACCCAAAACATAAAACGGGACAGTATGTCAACATCGCGAGCCGCTACCATTTTCTAGTATGACGATTGTTGGCCTTTGGTAGAGCATACGTCACGCGACGTATGCTCTACCGCGACGTTCGACGTTCGAACGCGACGTTCTATTAAGAGGACTGGTTGCTTTCCCTCCGCTGTAACCATCTTCAATACACACTATTACCATTGTTGTTACCAAAGGTCTGCGCCCAGAATGCAAATCTGCCTCTGAACACACGTTTCGGAGACGAGGAGTCACAATAACGTGGCTGAAATATGTTGACCAAACCACACACTAGAAAGTGAAGGGACGACGACGTTTCGGCTTGAGAATGGTCCAGGACGGACCGAAACGTCGTCGTCCCTTCTCTTTCTAGTGTGTGGTTTGGTCAACACGTTTTAGATATCTATACATGAATACGCCAATGGACCAGCAGTAGCTAAAATAAACGAACTCGAACCAGAACGTTTCCTCTCCACCGACTTCGTGAATGCATGTTGAGATCGGCGGCCCTGCAGCTGTTGTTGTGTTTGTTGTGTGAATTCAACTAGTTGTGCTTGCGGGGGTTGAGCTCCTGCTCTTTGGCCCAGCCTCAGGCAGGTGTGAGTGCACGTTTATCACTTGTGTGTGTACTCACCTAGTTCTACTCAGTTGTACTTGCGGGGATTGAGCTTCGGATTTTTGGTCCCGGCCTCTCAACTGCCAATCAAATGAGGTGTGTGTGTGTGTGTGTGTGTGTGTGTGTGTGTGTGTGTGTGTGTGTGTGTGTGTGTGTGTGTGTGTGTGTGTGTATGTGTGTGTGTGTGTTCCCGGAGCGTGTGAATGCGGAAGCGTCCTGATGGACTGCTATCTGTTACTTCCATAACTTTAAATACGAAAAAAAAATGTATTCGGAGGGGGAATGACTTTTTTATTGAAACTTTAAATGACCTGACTATCAGGTTTGGGTTGATGAGCGCCTCGGTGTTTGTGTGCGTGCGTGCGTGCGTGTGTGTGTGTGTGTGTGTGCGTGCGTTCATGTGTATGTGCCCGTGCTCGTGTGGGGTGTGAGTGGGTGGTGGTAGTTGATTGGATTGTGTAGTTATTGGTGGTGGTGGTGGTTGGTGAGTGGTGTGTGTGTGTATGTGTGTGTGTGTGTGTGTGTGTGTGTGTGTGTGTGTGTGTGTGTGTGTGTGTGTGTGTGTGTGTGTGTGTGTGTGTGCGCTAGTATCAGCTGTCTTGCTGATACTAGCGACGTCAACATCTTGAACAATTCAATTTTTCTTGTGCTCATCTGACTGTAATTACCCGAGGCACAATTAACTCAGCCGCTAATGGAGTTACAACACAATTCCTTCGGTAGCTTTGGTTCCTGGACTTGTCTCAAGCGCCCTGAAGAACGATAGTTTGTCTTTCACAAACAAACTATACATCTCTGCCTAAAAATGCCTTTTTCCTGCTCGTGGTCAAAAACAGTATTATTTTTACTCTCACGTAAAAAATATTAAACACCAGGAGACAGCTGCCGTGCGCGAGTCTAGTTTAATGTTCCGGTTTCTTTCAAAATATTTTTTTATATTGTCGTTTGGATAAAGGTGCTATCATATTTACGCCAGAGATAACAAACATTACACTGACTGAACCGCGACAACGGAAGCCCATTAAATACGAGTTGGGTACAAAATATACGAAGGTTCCATCAGATAACTCTGGATATTAGGAACAAGAGGGAAGGGAAAGGCGAGTTGAGTATCTTGAGCATATGTGAAGCCTTCATCTGGTCCGCCAGAGCGACCTTCATCACCAGATTAGTTATGGCTTAGAGATTATACACCTTTCCTCCACCGTCTGGTCGGGTGAGCTTATTTATGGAATTACAGGTGATCCACAATATTACTAGACCAGAACAATCTGTAAATTGTTCTCGGGTAGGGCCACAGCTGAAGATAAGGGGAAGGTTACCTTACCTTCAGGTGCTTCCGGGGCTTAGCGTCCCCGCGGCCCGGTCGTCGACCAGGCCTCCCAGGGAAAGGGAGGCTTTGTAAGAGGTACCTTCAGACTACGAGGAACCTAGGAAGTAAGCACAGTAATGAAGGGCAGGACAATGCAAGAGGCCATGAGCAAGGTTGAAATCTGGCTTTTTTCTGACTGGAGGATTCTCAGACAAGGAAAGACTCCGACAGGGAGGTGCACACGGAGAAGAGCACCCAAAAAAGGCTGGACTCAAATGATGACACAGGAACGAGGTACTCGAACATTACAAAACATTGAGGGAGGGAGTTATCGGGGGAAAGTGCCAAGCCATTATGACTACATAGCACTTGGAAGGGGTCAGGATAAGGATTTGGGACGGGACGGAGGGAAGGAATGGTGCCCAACCACTTGGACGGTCGGGGATTGAACGCTACAAAACATTGAACAAATCCACAAGGGCCGTGACGAGGACTAAAACCTGCCTCCGAGAGCATCCCAGACACTGGGATGAGTGAGGTATTACAAAACATTGATATTTTATTTTCCTGGTGATATACACGTGTGTCCGGCGTGAGGTCAACACAACACTGGAGCCCCCAGGTCACAGAGCGCACTGCCCCTGCTGCAGGCCCGCTCTCCCCAGCTGAGAGTGAAACTCCCCTGGAATATGGACCCCCGATAACCAGCGGGGAGAGTGGGGAAGGGGAGAGAGTTGTGATAAAGAGGGGAGAGTGAGGTAGGATGTGGGGTGGGCGTGGGAGGTTGTGGGGTGGGCGTGGGAGGATGTGTGGTGGGCGTGAGGGAAGTTGTGGGGTGGGAATGGGTGGGGTGTTTTGGAAGGACTGAATGAGGAGGGCAACAAGGGAGAAAAGAAAGGAGAAACGGAGGGTGATAATGAGAAGAATGAAGGAGGTGATGGGGTTAGAGAAGATGGGGAGAGAGGAAGAGATAGAGAAGTGAGGGTAGTATTGAAAAGAAGAAATGAGGATGATAGGCGCATCAAACTGAGCGCCACAGTAGACCAGCCGCCCATGGTTCGAGCCCCTCCCAGAGTCTACCTGAGCCTGGTCACCTCCACCCTCGCACAGTTTAGGAGTGTCTTGTGTACTCGACGCTGCCCCTGCACCCCTCCAAAGGTCACCGCGCCACTAGCACTGCACCATCGCACCTCACTACGCCCTCACACTCATTCACCCTTGAGTAAAAACAAATGAACAGTTCGGTAAGAACACGCTGGCATTATTCTGGTACGTAATGCAACTGAGAGAGAGAGAGAGAGAGAGAGAGAGAGAGAGAGAGAGAGAGAGTGGGCAGATTTATCATATATATATATATATATATATATATATATATATATATATATATATATATATATATATATATATATATAGTTCAAATCTTCGTCACGGCCCTTGTGGATTTGTTCACCTACCCTAACCTTGGCTTAAAAATGCGCAATACGCTAATATATATAATAATATTAATTAATATTCGAGAACACATCCAACACTGAACAAATAGTATTTGAAAATTGATGAATAGTTCTTTAGGATTGGCCGCTGCCTGGAATGACCGCAACCTGAGGACGCGTTGCGTTCTGTCATTCCCGTTACATCAAGGCGCTGTCCATAAGGAGGAGGCGAGGAAGAGGGCAAGCACATGAGGGAGAGGAATGAGAAGGGAAGGCAAGATAACGAGAGCGAGAGATCCCACGTTATCGAGTTAGCGGGAAAGTAATTGGAGATGATAGGCGGAGGAGACTCTGCAGGCAAGGTATGGGGACATAGACACACTTGAAAATTAAGTACAGGAGACAGTAGTTAAGGATGGGAGAGACTAGTCGATGACAAGATATAAAGGCAATAGGTGTGGACTGGTGGCAGGATAGCGGGACAAAGACATATACGGATGATAGATAAACAAAGAGGCACAGATGGACACAAAATATACCTTAAGAGTTAATAGAAACAAAAGAATTAACGAATATTACTTATCTGGGTATTTGCTCTATCAGACCTCGTATAGTGCCCTTGAACTCACTCTTACAGACTCCACTCGGGACGAGGCTGGCATGAGTCCCAAACCCTGACTGTTCAATTGGTGAAATTAGGAGCGAGTTGCTGAGTTGAAGCAGCCAGTGAGAGGTCTGGGAGAGGCTAGAGAGAGGAGGAAACTCAGCGTAAACGCAGTGAAGAATAAACAAGTTTGGTGAGAGGGAAGACTGGCTTGGAAGCGCCCCTCTGAATAGCAAGAAGGTGTATAGGACACAAGCGGTCACTGCTACCAGAGAGAGTAGATGGGTCTACAAAATATAATCATTTATTATTGTCTTTAAATAATATTGAGTGCTCTCTTACACGAGAGTAGTCCTGCCGAAGCCATTGCGAATGGGCTTCGAAGTCAATGGGGAGCATGAATAAACGTGTCCTATTATCTCCTCTTAATACTTTCTCTTTACATTCCAATAAACACTGATGGTCGCCTCACTTAATTCCTCTCTTCATATTCGTCGTCATTTCTTCTCAGCAAAAAGCTTTGTCTCCTGTTCCCGGTTCTCTTTAAAATACCATCTACCTTGAGAGCCACCATCACCGCCTCACCTCTCCTCACCTCACCTACTGACCCCCAACCTAACCTTCTCAACCCTCAACCCCCACACACTGGCGTTAGCAGTTTGGCCTCCAATTTGACTCACCAATTTCCGCCGCTTCAACTTAACTTTTCCGAGAGACGAGTCATTTTTCCTCAAGAGTCCAACACATCAGCGAGCAATTACCTCGCTAAATGGCGGAACCTGACTTCGGCGAGGAAGGCATGCAGGGGCCAGCGTGAGGTTCCCACCCAAACCGCACTTGTGATTGCGAGAAAAAATAACCATTCCTTGTCTCTTATGTAGCATAATCAATATATTTTGGAGTATGTATAATTATATGCATGTATAAAAGCCTTAGGGTATAGTTTAAGGCTTAGAGAATATGAGTAATTTTCTTCCATTATGTATAATGGGTATTGTGTTGCATAATGGAACAGACGCCAAGTAATGTATATATATTTTTGCTTTCGTTCAGGTAAGTTCCTGCAAGTTGATCTCTGACGCGATAGGCGGACTCCACTGTCCTGAGAGTGAGGACCACGAGGTCCTCACTCTCAGGACACCACAAGCTGGTCTGAGTGTACAGGATATAACTTCAGGGACAACTTAATATCTTGAACTTTGCCATATTCTAATTATATTGTAAAATGACTTTTTACACATACACTGGTCAGTGAAAATACCCCATCATTAACAAACTACCCATCGTTAACAAAGTACCCCATCCGTGCCAATGGACTGCGACCTCTCACCCATCACCCACGAAATATTCCCCATCATAACTGCTGTTCAAGAGAGAGAGGTGTCAGCTCCACAGACACACTACCGAACACCTCCAGTCTAAAGTGCCGGTCTGTTGACATGTTCTCATACACAGAACACACCGGGAATGTTGCCCGATAATAACAGCAAAGGTTTCGCTTCTTTCGTTCCGTGTTCCAACGAAATGGGTACGTGTGTGTATATGTGTATTTATTATTTGTATCTGCAGAATCGAGCTATTAGCTCTTGGATCCGGCCTTTCTAACTAATTTATTTTTCCTCTAGCCCCTAGTAGCTGTCTAACTTTCGGGTAACTATTTACTGCTTGGTAAACAGAAGCATCAGAATGAAAGATACTCTGCTATTTTATTTCTGCCTCTGCCTGGGATCAAACCCGGGCACTGAGGGCTATGAGCGTTTCGTTAGTCATAACGTACGTGTGTGTGTGTGTGTGTGTGTGTGTGTGTGTGTGTGTGTGTAAGGGGAAGATGGTGATGATGAGTGATGGAGACCTATTCACCGGGTCGTCCCGGGCACCGCCGGGTACCACATCTAATGAACAATGAAAAGAGAGAGGCTGGAAACACCGATTAATCCAGTGAAACAGTTCTATCTCGTATATTCCTATATGCTATGTGCATCTGCAGATATTATCGTGTATAGCTCATTATAGTGCATATACCGGAGAGAGAGAGAGAGACAGAGAGAGAGAGAGAGAGAGAGAGAGAGAGAGAGAGAGAGAGAGAGAGTCAGAGAATGTGTGATCAAAGGGGAAGGTAACTACACCAAGAGCCAGCCAGAGGGACCAGGGGGAAGACAAATCGGGCGTGCAGGACTTGTGAGAATATCCAGACGACAGACAGCCTCCGGATTTATTGATGACAGCCGGGGAGAAGACCGCAGCAGAAGACAAGGCAAACCGACGAAGGTGGAGGACGTCTGGCTG
This sequence comes from Procambarus clarkii, assembly GCF_040958095.1. Classification (NCBI taxonomy): domain Eukaryota; kingdom Metazoa; phylum Arthropoda; class Malacostraca; order Decapoda; family Cambaridae; genus Procambarus; species Procambarus clarkii. Next base: position 45,247,267 of record NC_091157.1, read on the forward strand.
AGAGGTCATGAAGACAATGGAGAGGATGGGGATGAATGAGGTAATATAAGGAAAGATGGAGAAGGATTAGATGGGCAAGGATAGAGGAGAATGAGAAGACGGGGCATTTATCAGGAAGGTGTGCGAAGAATGGGAGGGATTGAGGATGAGGAGTAATTTAGTGAAGTATTTGGAAGGATGGTTGCGGGCGGGAAAGGATTGGCAATGATCGGAAATTACAATGTTGAAGGATGGGGCATTATTGAGGAGAATAGGGGAAGGATGTGGGAGAACGGAGGAAGATTGGAAGAGAAGGATGCAAGAGGCCTTCCTCCTCCTCCTCCTCCTCCTCTGCGTGTACCAAGGTTCACTTGGGTCAAAGCCCCTTAAATTAAATTTGAGTGTTGTTGTCAGTCGAACATCTGCAGGAAATCAGGCTCCTGTCATTGGCTTCTGTTTTCCCTTAGTTGTCTTACCTCTCACAAGGACGGATTCTCAGAATGACGTGTCATTATTTTTCTCTTCCTAATACACATTTTTTTCCAATCAACTTAGTTTGAAGAGACATCGCTGTCTAATCTTTCTTAAGCCGCAGCTTTGAATATGTCATATTAGCAAAAATATGTTTTGCTTACACGGTACATTAAAATTAACGAATGCGTCTTAGGGGTCAGGCGCACGATGCACGAATTAAAATTAATTTCAATATTGAGAAAGTATTATAGGTGTTCCAACTTCTACACCCGAGCCTTAAACTTGAGCCGTACTTACGCCCTTACACCTCTTGGCTGACTTAACCTTCATCACTCTTACACCTGAGCCATCAATTGAGTAGTTGTGTACGAGACCGAGAGACGTGCTACAGAAAACGGAGAAACCCATTAAGTACATCCTGGAATTGTACCAGGATATGTATGTGTATATATATACATACTATACTTACATGGCTATACACAGCCAAGCTTGCCAGTCACGCATGCGTACACATGCATGCAGTCTTCAGAATGCTCTCAACAATATAAAACGTTTTGGGAGTATTTGGTATCACCAGTAAAGGGATGGTGGTTGTATATTACCATGAAGGAAGGAACTAGTGATCTGATCATGCCGATGTTGGCCATTACTCTGCTTCCAGTTGTCAGGAACAGTACAAAGGCTGGCCTTGTTGAAGTCCAGCTGGCCAATGGCCGACCATTCCCGTGGATGCAATCCTTTAATGTTGTCTAATCTCGTGAATCTATTTTCCGCTAGGTAACAGAAGGATCGGGAGGAAGGAAACGTACCAGAACGTTTCGCTCTGCCTGAGAATCGAACTCGGGACTAATCAGTATTGAGTCGACTTCGTATCTGGGTATTAAGAGATAATGGTGGAGCAGATGAAGGTCTTCATGAGAACTGGAAAGAGGAAAATATTTCCTGTTGGAAGCCCTTCTGAGAGGAACAAATTTGTATAACCCTTCAACCCGTTCTCGCACTTTCGTATAGTCAATATTGACTTATGCACGTATTTAATATGTGACATACTAAACATACTAGTTTACCTTGAAAAGCTTCATAGAAAACACCGACCTTACCTAACCTTCTTAGTATGTTAAGATAAGCATCTTATTGCTTCGTAATTACAATTATTACTTAACCTATACCTATAATAGGTTAAGTAATAATTTTAATTACGAAGCAATAAGATGCTTATCTTAACATACTAAGAAGGTTAGGTAAGGTCTGTGTTTTCTATGAAGCTTTTCAAGGTAAACTAGTATGTTTAGTATGTCACATATGCACGTATTTAATAAGTCAATATTGACTGTAAGAAAGTGCGAGAACGGGTTGAACCCTTCTAGAGAAATCAACGTCCTCACGAGAGCTGTGTGGACTTCTGTTAGTCCTGCTTTCGATGCCAAGGCAGACTGTAAGCGACAATACGAGTCATAAATACTCATACTCCGCCGAAGTAAAACAGAAACAAGCAACACTTAGTGGGCCAGCCACTAAGGACCCGCGCAGGAATATCCCTGAAAAAAAGGCAGACTGAGACGAGCAAGGGTGACGTGCCTCTGACGAGCACACTAGTCTGTTGATATACTTGTATAGGAAGAAGAAAAATATTGAGATTTAGTAAAAAAAAAATAAGAATTTCTTAAACAAAAAAGGTACTTTAACAATAATATGTTTAGAAACGTAATATTTATTAAATCATATCAAAGAACTATTGTTCCCTTGACCTTAATCAATAAACATTAATAAAAACGAAAAATTTCAACCAGTAATCTGACTGACGAAGATTAAGCCACCCAAGAGGTGGCACGGGCATGAATAGCCCGATTGATTGATGAAGATTAAACCACCCAAAAGGTGGCACGGGCATGAATAGCCCGTAAGTGGTGGCCCTTTTGAGCCATTACCAGTATCAATAGATGATACTGGAGATCTGTGGAGGTGCGACTGCACCCTGCGTGACGGGAGATGTCTCCCGTGCCAGCAGTCTTTAAAGGTGAATATGATATAGTAGCTTGGGTGAGGTGAATGGCACGAGCCCTACTACACAACAAAGCCAATGGCCATTTAACCTAACTTGTTGGTAACCTTGTACAAGTGACCAGCAATGACAGCAGCGCGAGACTACACGTTATCCCATAATCATGTCCCCCCCCCCTAAGTAATTTGCATTTTTATCAACACTTTTTGAAAATCATTTTTGCATTTGCAAAATCATTTGAAAATCATTTTTGCATTTGCAAAAACATTTGAAAATCATTTTTGCATTTACAAAATCATTTGAAAATCATTTTTGCATTTACAAAATCATTTTTGCATTTGCAAAATCATTTGAAAATTATTTTTGCATTTGCAAAATCTTTGCATTTTGCAGTTTGGTTAGATAACTAATCCTGAGGTCCAGAGCCCAGGGTGAGAGTTACCACATGTAAACCATATCATTTGCATAGCAATGTTGGCAAAGAAACTAACTTGCAGCCACTTAAACTGCTATCTTTTCGCAGATCATAATACTTTAAAGATATTCAGAATATACATTAATTAATTAATTTAGTCAGTTAATGTATTTCTTGAAATCGACGTCTATGACTTGAACAGTTCGTATGAAAATTCTAATAATACTGAAATATAATTGAGCAAGGCTTAAGATAAGCTGTGAGGACAGGATAACAATAGTTACCCAGTAATGAATTATACTTAAAAGTATTATCAAGTAACCACCGATATTATAAAAAATCATAATTCACAAGGGTACAATTAGGCAATTAGTCCTTTTCCAATCTCACTATGAACACAGCGGTTATCAAAATGCTCAAAATTAGTGGAAAATAATTTCTAGTTACTGTTCTGAAATTATAACAGGCAAATATGTGGTTATCACTTAACTGACCGTATCGTAGTCACGCCATTATAATAACACCTCACGCTGGAGTACTTATTGCACAAAATATAGCTTACTACTCAAGAAGGTTAATTTATACGAGCCATATGAGATAAATAAACACGTACCTTGGTCCAGTTCCAACGTCCACCACGGTCCAATCTTTCCCAACGTTGCAGAGACAAATTAGAGAGCACAGTACACAGTAGGGAGGAGCGTGCCCGCTCTACACCCGCACGATCACAATTCACTATTGTAAACGGTGAAGCATTTCCTCTCTATGAATAGTGGACGACTAGTTCCACTAAGTGTCCACTCTTTGTCAACACATCCATTGGCTTCGTGATACAAACTCCATAATATTGTAAGTTTATAATTATAGGTTATAATTGTCTATATATATGAATTCATTGTCCGCACAGCAATGACGATGACGCTTGTCAATACACTCACAAGAACTAAGGAATTATCAATAGAAAACACCAATCCGGGGAGACCAGAAACTAGGTCGTTAACAGTGTCACACATCAACAACTTTCACAATTCAGTTTTCCCTTTCACAAAACGACAGAGTACACCTTTACGCGTCGGAAACCTATCTTGTCGTCGAACAATACACTCACATTTTCCTAGTTCAAAATATATCTCGGGTCCATATACGCGGGTATAAAAGACAATCGCTGAAAATTAACACAGATCACTTGAGTAGAGCAAAACCGCACTCCATGATGACAGACAGGAGAGTGGCAACTTCTTAAACAATCATGAGCGAGATCAAGTCACCTGTCATTGGCTACTTGAAGTCACGTGACCCTAACAAGGGTGAGGATGGAGGTGGCGTCTATCAAGCGTCACTTTGTGCGGCGAGAATCACACAGTAATGCACATGAAATATTGTTATATGAATTTCATTCTTAAATTTCATAATGCCCAGCAGTGTCTTATGCCACTGTGGATGAGAATGATTCAAAGGCGGATAAATATTGTTATACGTGACGTTGGTAATGTTTTTGTTCTGTGTTTGTTCCCTCTGCTGCTTGTGTGTGTTGGTGCTACTATGGACTATATATGGTGGTGGTGGTGGTGGTGCTTCCTGTGTGTGGTAGCCCTACTCCACGTGTGTGGTGGTGGTGGTGCATCCTGTGTGTGGTAGCCCTGCTCCACGTGTGTGGTGGTGGTGGTGCTTCCTGTGTGTGGTAGCCCTGCTCCACGTGTGTGGTGGTGGTGGGGCTTCCTGTGTGTGGTAGCCCTGCTCCACGTGTGTGGTGGTGGTGGGGCTTCCTGTGTGTGGTAGCCCTGCTCCACGTGTGTGGTGGTGGTGGTGCTTCCTGTGTGTGGTAGCCCTGCTCCACGTGTGTGGTGGTGGTGGTGCTTCCTGTGTGTGGTAGCCCTGCTCCACGTGTGTGGTGGTGGTGGTGCTTCCTATGTGTGGTAGCCCTGCTCCACGTGTGTGGTGGTGGTGGTGCTTCCTGTGTGAAGAGTCTGGTCGTGACCGCCGAGCAGTGCAGACGTGTGTCTGGACACTACCTGGAGGGCGGCTTCCAAACGAGTGAACTGCCTCGTTTGCCGCTACAGTCGGCCGGCTCACCCTCACCTGTGACTGATACCATGTCGAGGTGGAGGAGTACGAGGCATAAGCGGCTCCTACAAACCTCCATTAAAACGGTAGGAGTCCGTTTGACTCTAAATCAATTTTAGACGATCTTTGAAGCATTACTGATCAAGCTGGAGGAATTGATTGGTTATCAAATGCTTCGTGGGAATAGGGTGGAGGTAAAATTGGAATGATTGTAACATTTTCTGAGTTCCTGAGGAAGTATGGTGATGACCTTATCGGTTTGTCTAATGGGAAAGGGTCGGTGAAAGTAATTAATTTGTTTCAAGACGTTTACGTCTATGAGGGAGGTGCCCTTTCAAAAGTTGCATGGGACTATTGTTAACATACTGTTAACATAACAGTATGTTAATGTTAACAGTATTAACATGTTATGTTATTGTTAACATAACATGTTAACATATGGAAGAGTGGGCACTGTTCGTTTGAATAAGCATACTTTTCGTCCAGCCAAACGAATTTTCAGTGGCACTAGAACAGTGAAAATTTAACTTGACCGAAATATCCTTCATCAGTATAAGGTCACAACATTATCTTAAATAACAATGGACAGCCGAAAACTTGCTTTAAGTGTGAGCACACTGGACACTTGGCTACTGCCAGTCAAGTGGAGGCAAGACACCCTATTACAAATTTTTCGTGAAACTGACTTGCCTCATTACAGGGGGAGAGTGTATCAGAACTGACGCAAGCTGAGGACAGTGCAGTGGTACAAGGTGGCGGGGATGACGCAACACAAAATTATTAGTGAAACGCAGTGTTTCCCATTGTGAGTGAACTGTGAGTCCTAGTTGTGTTTGCGGGGGTTGAGCTGTGCTCTTTCGGCCCGCCTCTCACGTGTCAAGTACAGAACAGTGCAGGTGGCGTAGTTCAGGACGTAATAAGCGAAGCAGTCCAGGACGCTGCCGGCGACAAAGTCCAGGACACTGCCAGAGGTAGACCGTGGCGGTGAGGTGCGCCAGGACAGTATACATGTGGAGGTCCACATGTATACTGTGGACCATGTATACTGTGGACCCCCACACGCTGCTCCTGTCCTGAGCTGTGAGGCTGCACCTGGTGAGGTGACGATGGAACAAGATGTTAGTTGTCCCTGGATGTAGAGGATGAACACATGATCGAGGATGAAAATGCAATGCATATACAAAGCAAGTTCAGGGAACTATCAGGACAAAGTTTATGCAAGCTCTGGCCAACGAACGCGAAAAATTTACTAGTATCATCAGACAAATACAAAAGTGTCGTAAAATATATAAGAAACTAACTCAGGCCAATGATTTAAAACGTACGAAGGACAGAGACGCTAAATTAAAAGTCTGTACAAAACTGGGCATGTGATTGACGCGAAGAATTACCTTGAACAAGGGAACGAGGAGTTGTCACACTTGTACGAGCAGTAAACACTACAACCTGAGAGTCGGGGAGTTTGTTTATGTTGACAGAAGCAAACAACACGTGCTGACCAACGTTGCTGAAGATGATCAGAGCCGCTGGAGTAGAATATTAAAATTAAAATTAGGAAAGGGACTCGGGGATTAATGGCTCTACGGGCATACAAACTCCTCAGGACACATTATGATGAAGGCAGCGTCTGGGATGCTCTCGGGCGCAGGTTCGAATCCTCGTCACGGCCCTTGTGGATTTGTTCCTCAGGCAACATACACGGTAATGGTGTATAAGGTGCAATTTCGTTTATTTTTGTTTCGACGGAAGGTCATTGTGGTTTGTATTGAGATTATTTGCTACTGTTACATTTGATATTTATTGCTTTGTAATACAGGCAAACTGCCTACTGCTATCCTGTAATCACTCCTGTGAGTGATTACAGGATAGCAGTAGGCGGTTGTTAACCCAGAGTGGTTCGCTGGTATGTTTACGTTATCTGCGAACACTGTGTTCCACTCTGAAGAACACAGTGTTCCCACAGTGTTTGTTGTACACTGTACAACAGTGTTTGTTGTGCTATGCCTTTCGTGTTTTGCTTCCTGTACGACGCGTGAGTCTTTGCATGTCTGTAATTATTGTAAAATTGTCATTTGATCAATATATGTTTGTTGATGGGTCAATGATTTTTGGTCATTGTTGCTTTGTGGTTCATATACTGTTAAATCGTTTCTGCAGGTTCAGGGGTTTTGCTGCGTAACAGTTGACTTGTTTTGTGAGTCTCGTTCTGACTTAGTCTGTCACTTATTATGTAATCATGCCTGTAAGTCGTACTGTATTTTGCGCTAGTGTATTGTGTTGCAATTTTATTGTTTCATATTGTTTATTTCCATTGTTTCTTGAGTGTTCTATTTTGTATTGTGTATATTGACCAATCCACACACTAGAAAATGAAGGGACGACGACCTTTCGGTCCGTCCTGGACTCAAGTCGATTGTGAATGGTCCAGGACGGACCGAAACGTCGTCGTCCCTTCATTTTCTAGTGTGTGGTCTGGTCAACATACTTCAGCCACGTTATTGTGACTCCTCGCCGGCACTTGTATTGTGTATCTTTCCAGTACTTTTGTACGTTAGTGACACTGATGGTGACTTATAGTACCAGAGACTTGTATGTATTTCAAATATTGTTGTGCCTAGCTGTGTTTAGTTAGCTCTTCTGTGTTGCAAACGCTGTAACGAGAACTGTATGCAGACGAAGAATTTCCCGCGTTGCAGAAGACAGATGATAGTCGCAAGGTCCGTTGCAAACGACAGATAATAGTCCCAAGGTCCGTTGCAAACGACAGATAATAGTCCCAAGGTCCGTTGCAAACGACAGATAATAGTCCCAAGGTCCGTTGCAGACGACAGTTTGCAGAGATCAACTCCGCCAGCCCTCGTGACCCGTCTCATCAATGTGACTCAGCCACGGGCGGGTGCTGGACCAACCTAGCGCCTTGATTTAGACCTAAAATGGTTACTGAATCTTGGCGGATGGTATATGTCTCTCCTCATACTTCATGGTTGTTTTGGCTCTCGCCTGCTGCTGCTCCTTCCTCTGCTCTCCCTGCTGACCACATAGTCATAGCAAGAGCAGCAGCAGCGGCATCAACAACAGCAGGTCAGCATCAGGAACAGCAGCTGAAGCAGCAACAGGATCAGCTCCACATGCGGCAACACCTTTTCATCAGCAGCAGCACAGGCAGCATGATCATCATTATCAGCAACAGCAATAGAAGCAACTACAGCAATCATCATCAACAGCAGTAGCAGGAGCAGTAACAGCCTAGGCAGCAGATATAACAACAGCAGCAGCAACAACAACAGCAGCAATAGTAACAGCAGCAGTAGCAGCAACAAACAGCAGCACCTACAAACAGCAGCAGCAGCATCAGCAGCAACAGCCGCAGCAGCAGCAGCATCAGCAGCAACTGCAGCAGCAGCAGCAGCTAAAGGTACTGGGCCCGCTCGTAAACATGCAACACTCTCTTTTACGGTGCATCCAGAGCGAAGGGAAGAGCTTTCCACCCTCTATCTATGACATCAACAACATTTTGCACATGTTTCTCTTCGTTTACGCGGCTCTGAAATATCTGCCGAGAAAAAAGTGCTCAGGTAAACCGAGTTCCAACATGGCGGAGCGATGTGTTTACCTTAGTGGTGGTATGACCACCGTCAGCTGGCAAGCATAAATCTCTCTTAATGATTACGTATATATTTTAGCCCTTAAATAAAGTCTAATACCAACGTTGCTACATCACATGTGGATAATTGCAGTCAGGACTTTTAATATATAAATCGTGGAATGAAGCAGCTTTCGCATGCAACCCACATTAAGAAAAAAACGTCATTCAATCAGGAAGATCAGCAGTAAATGTTGAAGACTCAGCAGGTGGACGCTTAGGTGCTGTTGTCGGCACTAAATCATTTGCGAGTTTGGAATTACGACCTGCCACCAAATGGACTACCAGAGGCGAACCAACATATAAATACATATATTCATATACATGAAGCTATCTTCAAAAAAGTAGCTCCTATGGAATGGTCAACATATTGATTAACACCAAAAATATAAACCAGAGTTTGTCCCATTGATTTTGTAAAAGGACTGGAAATGAAGGAAATATGTAAATTTAATATCTCTTAATACTAGTATACTACATACAAGTACTAAATTAGTCATAATATTACTTATATTATGCCTAGGATTCATTATTTCACTAAAATATAGGTTATTCAGTAATCTATCCAAGGACAGGTTAGGTTAGGGTGCTGACACTGTCGCACACATTACAGTATCTAGTTGAACAAAAGGTGGACTTTTGGGGAGCAACAAAATATTTTATTCACACCATCGACAGTTGTCATGAGTGTTTTCATCTCTGAAGTATACATAGCTGCATCCTCTATACATGAGTAGATATGTATGCAAGAGCACTCAAACACTCTGGCAGGATTTTTGATACACTGTAATCAGTAGCCATAGCCATACACAGACAGAAACAGATGCACTGACACTCCACTATCACTACTATCAACAATGCAATCTTTTGCTACTGGTCCTAGCAAAAATACCAGGGTTAGTATTGGTAACAATACCACCGCTGATTCTCACAGCAATACCAGCGTCGACACCACCACCACCACCATCAACAACACCACCACTGTCACCACCAACACCATCACCACCACCATCACCACCATCACCACCATCACCACCACCACCAACAACACGGAACACGCCATACAAGACCTCACCTAATTGCTACAAGCGTGAGAATATTGGAACAATTAACTGTGAACTGGGTGATGACAGTGGTGGGGCCCGGGCCTGAGACGAGCCTTCTAACACCTTCACAGCTCACACATCTCCGCCTTACACAACACAAAGAACCTAAACCCCCACATTCCCACGTCTGTAACAAAAAAAATTCCCTCGAGGGGTAATTTTGTAAAAAAAAAATAAACTGAAAAACTTCCTTAAAACAGCCTTAAACGTTAGCCTAATAAAACGACCTATAACTACGCAGTTGACAAGTTTTTATTGAGTGGATGGACACGAGACAGATGGACAGATTGAGACAGATGGACAATAAATAATGCCGTTCAATAAGGACACATTTCATCATATGTAAAGGGGCCTTCCTGGAGTATTTTTCTTCTTGAAGACCATCAACAGATCATCAAACTTATGTAAAATACCTCCAATAATGATTCCTGTAAAATACATATTATATGTAAAACTCAGCAAGTCAGAATAGCAGGTCAATTTAGCAGGTCAGTATAGCAGGTCAGTATAGCAGGTCAGCATGGCAGGTCAGTATATTGTTAATGAGAGGCACGCGCTGATACTGATGTCCTCATGACAAAAATTGCCTTCACTGACAGAATAATTGATCAGGCAATACGAACTCTCGCATACAGATCATTCTTTATGTGTATACAAAATTAGAAATATTTATATTCCTATGTGGCACACGTGTGTGTGTGTGTGTGTGTGTGTGTGTGTGTGTGTGTGTGTTTGTGTGTGTGTGTGTGTGTGTGTGTGTGTGAATTGTGAGTGAGTTGGGTCTTCTAAAGTTCCAATTTTTCAGATATTAATGGGATAATGCAGTATTACTTCATGTTAGTCTATCTGTCCATAAATATGTCCGTTCTTCATCTCATGCATCTTTGTCATTCTCGCATTTACGTCTAACCTCATTACTGTCTACTATTCAGGACTGAGATTTTCTGAACATAACTTCCTGCCAATCTGTTAAGTTTGTCGACAATCTATGGCCTTCTCTACTGTGTTTCTTAACTGTTCCCATTAATGTTCCATCGTTTACAGACATGGAGATGAACCATTCAGTGCTCTCAATGATGCCATTAAGGAGTATTTTATACAAGGGATGACCAAACTCTAACCAATGTTGCAACCTACTCATAACCTTTCTTCACTCTTACCTAACTCCCTTCCATGTTACCCTGTTTCCTGTCACTGATACACTCGACTCTTCGTCCGAGTTCTTACGCAGATACAGAAACTTTTACCAGTGGAGTGTTTAAGTCTAATAGTGCAGGATTCAATCAAATGCCTTCTGCCAGTCAAGGAATATGCAGTCTGCCCTTCACATTTCTCCTATCACATAGCTGTCATCTTGTCAGCTATCTATAATAGATTCGTCAAGGAAAGACTTTTCTATTTGAATAAATGTTGGTGATTAGTGACAAACGCCAATTTCTCTAGATGTTCTGTGAGTTTTCTCCTGATTAGTCTCTCAAGTACTTAACCCAGAAATGTTTCTGCGTATCTCTATTTCAGAGGTTAACTTCGATTAAGTTCAATACAAATTCACCAGTTATACAACTTGTACCAATGGGCAGTACCTACATGGTATACAAAGTACTGGTATACTAATAAAAACGGGTCGTAACTACCTGGTACACCACTTATACCAACGGAAATACCTGTTAATCGTCTCATCATATTTAGTTCTGTTCGCGAAATAATAGTGGAACACAACACAAGTCTCAATCGACTTGAGAATGGTCCAGGACGGACCGAAACGTCGTCGTCCCTTCACCTTCTAATGTATGGTCTAGTCAACATAATAGTGGAACATTTTGCTTAATATAGCTCTCCATTTTTAGTGCGTTGTCGCTCACTGAAGGTCACCAAAGGTACATACAATTTTAACTCCTATTGATAAGCTGAACTCTTTATATTCCTGAAGCCCATTTTTACAATATATATATTTTAGCAAGATTTAATATATATTTTTCCCATTGGCAAAAATTCTTCAACAATTCATTTGAATATATATTTTTGGTGTTGTTGAAGGAATCAACATGGCAACACACGCAACACACGCAACTGACAATCAACAATCAACTTATAATCATAAGAAAATAAACAATGAATAGTCATGAAGTGTTATTACATGTTATAAGTGGTATTTCATAAGAGTGACGCGCACTTATTGGTAGGAGCTGTTTTATAACGCACGTCTTAACTTGTCGTGCACTTAATATTACGTGTGTCGTCTCTCGCGTGCATAAAGTGTCACGCGAGTCATCTTATTAACAAGTGATAGAACTTGAGAGGGAGAGCAAAGTGCGGAGGGGGCGACAAGGAAAGTGCTAAGTGATGACAAGGACAGTGCTCGGTGACGACAAGGACAGTGCTAAGTGATGACAAGGACAGTGCTAAGTGATGACAAGTAAAGTGCTAAGTGATGACAAGGAAAGTGCTAAGTTATGACAAGGAAAGTGCTGAAAGACTACGAGGAAAGTTCGAAATGACGTCGATAATGTTCTGAATGTTAGGGGAGGGGCAGTAAATTATCAGAAAGGAAAGTGCCCAATTAAGTCGAAGAAAGTGATCTTTGACAATTAACGAGCTCAATAAAGATAAACGTCCAAGGATGATAATTAAAGTGATAAGTGATAAGCATTAAAGTGCTCAGCATCTGCTAAAAAAGTGCTCAATAACGACGAAGAATGAGACACCGTTCTTGTGTTGAAAGTGTTCGCTAACGACGATAAAAATGTTTCGCGATATCCATGAAAAAAAAACCAAGTGGGAGGAAGGAAAGTGGCCAACCACGGCGAGAAAAGTGGACACTGTCGTGGTGGAAAGTGCTCAGGAACTGACAACATTTCCAACTCCCTTTAGCCTCACATTTGTGCAATATGCATCGTAATCTTTCAAAAAGTTGCTTGCTGGAAAATATCACAAGAATAGATGACTTTTGTGGTTAAAAAAGTAATGCCTGTTTTTTTTTCAAGAACTTTATGCTTTTGTATTCATTTGTGGTAATAATATGTCGATTTTATTATCATACTGTTCAAGGCTTATCGTAATCCTCATACCTTAGTGCTTTCAAAAGCCTGAAGGGATTAAAAAGTCAAACATCATGTATGGTCCTAACCGCATTTAAAACTTTATCGTATTCGAAAGTCTTAACTCGCTTTAAAAGTCTTACGGCATTCACAAGATTTAACGCATATTTATGTCTTAAAAGTTATCATAGCATTAGAGAATTCACAAGTTCTACAGCTTTCAAAAGTCTTACTACATAAATCAGCCGTCCTATATTCACAAATTCTATAAGGCTTGTAAGTCAGTCCATATCAACAAGTTTAAACTTATTCAGTCTTTTATCTCAGTGAGTAATTTGTTAGTACACTCACGCATCCCCACAAAATGAAACTATTCATATGTTAAAATTATGTTGACCAGACCACACACTAGAAGGTGAAGGGACGACGACGTTTCGGTCCGTCCTGGACCATTCTCAAGTTGATTGTGAGAATGGTCCAGGACGGACTGAAACGTCGTCGTCCCTTCACCTTCTAGTGTATGGTCTGGTCAACAATGTTTTTCATCAAATCCTCGCGGGCTAAGCTGGTAAATGAAATAATGCATCAACGTTCAATGCGTTGATTAAACGTTAATCTTTTACGTTGATCCAACGTTTACTATGCACGATTATCCTATGATTATTAAACGTTACTGCAGCTCGTTGATCCTACACTGATTTAACGTTACTCTTGCACGTTTATCTTACGAGATTAAGAGAAACAGAACCCAAGAACCATTGAACATGTTGTCTTTCTGGTTACCGGTCCTCGCAGGCCACCCAACTATTGTGTTTCACGAGGCCATTCAACACCTGTAGCGACACTAGGCGCTTCGCTAACGACCCTCAATACCGAGCTCTCGTTGCGTTGTTGACAGGTTGCGCCAGACACTACCTGAGACCATTGCAGACCAAGGGAGGGTTTGTGTGCGGTTTTATCATGTATAAAAAGGATAAATATTGGTATAAATAATTTGGGGTATTTATTAATAAATAAAGCTAGTAATTGTGTGTGTTCAGAGGTGTTATTTCTCCTAATAAGGGAGTCCAACCACTTGGACTGGACGGTGGAGCGACGGTCTTGCTTCATGCAGGTCGGCGTTCAATCCCCGACCGTCCAAGTGATTGGGCGCCATTCCTTTCCCCCCGTCCCATCCCAAATCCTTATCCTGACCCCTTCCAAGTGCTATATAGTCGTAATGGCTTGGCGCTCTCCCCCCTGATAGTTCCCTTCCCTTTATAATAAGGGAAGGGGGGGGGTAGAAATAGCCTAAGATACTCTATCTTTTTGAGATGTATTTTTTCTTGTCTCAATAAACATACTTGAACTTGATGTACAAGGGTTGCTATAATAAATTTATAATAACATGACAAATCTTTGGGTTTTCACTACAAGGTTTACAATTCCTGTTAATTATATCCCGTATCGCCTTTTCTTACTTATAGACCTGAATAAATGTACTTTTATAATACATTATATTATCTTCCTTTTGGGGGCCGATTATCTCCAGTCAAATAGCGACTTTGAGTCATACTACCGATTTCGTCAAATTCTGCACCGCTGTAATCGTTCTTACGATTACAGCAATTTTTCTCCAGAATTATCTTCATGAACAACCTTCCTGAACTCTACCTTTAAGTACTATTCACTCTGACTCTACTTTCTCTACCTTCCAGAATTCTTCTCCTTATCTTCCAAATCTCTGCTCCTTATCTACCAGAACTTTACACTTCATCTTCCAGAATTCTGTCCCATATCTCCCATTCCCCCTTCCTTCCTTCATTCCTTGTTCCCCCTGCACACCAGTGGCCTTCCCATCATTCCCCCTCTCCCTCCTGCTATTCCCATTTCCCCTCAGAGACAGAGCGAGGATGTCAACAGAGGAAAGAGGGAACGGGCGACGTCCCCTAACAAGACCTTGAGCTGCGGCTTCGTTTCCACAAGCTGAATTTACAGTGTAAAAAAAAAAAGCTTTATTGTGTACAGGGAAGAGTGAAGACTCTGAGGTAATATTGTAGGATTATTTATTGCAGAAATAATATGGATCGTTCCTTCAAGAAGGAACAGGAGCATGGTATTATTTGAATAATCTTTTTCTGGAATTTTGATTTTCTGGAATTCTGAATTCTGGAATTCTGATTTTTTGATCAGGATAAGCGCCTCATACTAACTTTTGATTTTCTGGAATTCTGATTTTCTAGAATTCTGAATTCTAGAATTCAGATTTTCTGGAATTCTGATTTTCTGGATTTCTGAATTCTAATTATTACCAATAGGGAATCAGCAAAATTTAAGCAATTTGGCCTAATTCAGAGCAAAGGTAACGTACTCTTACCTATCGAGCAGATGGTAAGTTGTCAAAGGTAGCGCCATTAATGCGGTGGTTTAAACATCACTGAACAACAGGAATTTTTACGTTACGGTGAAATAAATGTTATTACTTAGGCTATTGTTGATTGCATCGTGCATGTTAAGGATGAAGGGGTGACATGATCTCTAGATACCTTAGTGGTGTTCCAGGGAAGGTTAAAGGGGCCAGATTCACGAAGCAGTTACGCAAGTTAATTATGAACATGTACATCTTTCCTCAATCTTTGACGGCTTTGGTTACATTTATTAAACAGTTTACAAGCATGAAAACTTCCCAATCAACTTTTGTTATTGTTATAAACAGCCTCCTTGTGCTTCGGGGCTCATTAACTGTTTAATAATTGTAAACAAAGCCGCAAAAGATTGAGGAAAGATGGACAGGTTCGTAAGTGCATGCGTAACTTCTTCGTGAATCTGGCCCAAGGTTGCTGGTGTTGCTGCAGGTTGTTTTGTTAGTGCTGACAGGTGTTTGGTTGGTGCTGGTGACAGGTGTTTGGTTGGTGCTGGTGACAGGTGTTTGGTTGATGCTGGTGACAGGTGTTTGGTTGGTGCTGGTGACAGGTGTTTGGTTGGTGCTGGTGACAGGTGTTTGGTTGGTGCTGGTGACAGGTGTTTGGTTGGTGCTGGTGACAGGTGTATGGTTGGTGCTGGTGACAGGTGTTTGGTTGGTGCTGGTGACAGGTGTTTGGTTGGTGCTGGTGACAGGTGTATGGTTGGTGCTGGTGACAGGTGTTTGGTTGGTGCTGGTGACAGGTGTTTGGTTGGTGCTGGTGACAGGTGTTTGGTTGGTGCTGGTGACAGGTGTTTGGTTGGTGCTGGTGACAGGTGTTTGGTTGGTGCTGGTGACAGGTGTTTGGTTGGTGCTGGTGACAGGTGTATGGTTGGTGCTGGTGACAGGTGTTTGGTTGGTGCTGGTGACAGGTGTTTGGTTGGTGCTGGTGACAGGTGTTTGGTTGGTGCTGGTGACAGGTGTTTGGTTGGTGCTGGTGACAGGTGTTTGGTTGGTGCTGGTGACAGGTGTTTGGTTGGTGCTGGTGACAGGTGTTTGGTTGGTGCTGGTGACAGGTGTTTGGTTGGTGCTGGTGACAGGTGTTTGGTTGGTGCTGGTGACAGGTGTTTGGTTGGTGCTGGTGACAGGTGTTTGGTTGGTGCTGGTGACAGGTGTATGGTTGGTGCTGGTGACAGGTGTTTGGTTGGTGCTGGTGACAGGTGTTTAGTTGGTGCTGGTGACAGGTGTTTGGTTGGTGCTGGTGACAGGTGTTTGGTTGGTGCTGGTGACAGGTGTTTGGTTGGTGCTGGTGACAGGTGTTTGGTTGGTGCTGGTGACAGGTGTTTGGTTGGTGCTGGTGACAGGTGTTTGGTTGGTGCTGGTGACAGGTGTTTGGTTGGTGCTGGTGACAGGTGTTTGGTTGGTGCTGGTGACAGGTGTTTGGTTGGTGCTGGTGACAGGTGTTTGGTTGGTGCTGGTGACAGGTGTTTGGTTGGTGCTGGTGACAGGTGTTTGGTTGGTGCTGGTGACAGGTGTTTGGTTGGTGCTGGTGACAGGTGTTTGGTTGGTGCTGGTGACAGGTGTTTGGTTGGTGCTGGTGACAGGTGTTTGGTTGGTGCTGGTGACAGGTGTTTGGTTGGTGCTGGTGACAGGTGTTTGGTTGGTGCTGGTGACAGGTGTTTGGTTGGTGCTGGTGACAGGTGTTTGGTTGGTGCTGGTGACAGGTGTTTGGTTGGTGCTAGTGACAGGTGTATGGTTGAGGTGGTGACAGGTGTTTTGATCTTGTTGGTGGTTGTGGTGGTGGCAGCAGGTGGTGGTAGGTGACAGATGTTGCTGTTGTTTGTAATAACAGGTGTCGGTGGTGGTGGTGGTGGAGGGCTCTGCACCTCTGTTAATATTGTTGGCGCGAGGGAGAAAAACTCGTAAATTGAAAGCAGAATTGAGTTTACAAGAGATAATGCACGACCTTCATTTAATTTACCAATTGATTACGAATTAAATTCTCGATTATTCACGTGTTCTGAAGGATGAATAAAACTCCGGTTAGCGTGACGCTTTTTAGAGGGTGAAGATAATGAGTAGTAGTGGTAAGTGTAGCA
>NC_091157.1:45269466-45271966 GCF_040958095.1 Procambarus clarkii
CACACACACACACACACACACACACACACACACACACACACACACACACACAAATAAGTACAGGAACCTGTACACCTGTTGATTGACGGTTGAGAGGCGGGACCAAAGAGCCGAAGCTCAACCCCTGCAAGCACAACTAGGTGAGTACACTCTTCGGTGACCACCCTTCGTTTTGGCAGCAGTTCGTCACGTCACGTGTTGGCGTGGTCAACAGCACACCAACAGTTGCGCAGTATACTCCAGGGGTCAGCAGTATACTCCAGGGGTCAGCAGTATACTCCAGGGGTCAGCAGTATACTCCAGGGGTCAGCAGTATACTCCAGGGGTCAGCAGTATACTCCAGAGGTCAGCAGTATACTGATACTTCCCATTACCTCACGGGTCAGCAGTATGAACAAATCCACAAGGGCAGTGACGAGGATTTGAACCTGCGTCCGGGAGCATCCCAGACACTGCCTTAATCGACTGAGCTACGTCAGCAGTATACTGATACTTCCCATTTCCTCAGGGGTCACCAGTATACTGATACTTCCCATTAGCTCCAGGGGTCAGCAGTATACTGATACTTCCCATTACCTCAGGGGTCAGCAGTATACTGATACTTCCCATTACCTCAGGGGTCACCAGTATACTGATACTTCCCATTAGCTCCAGGGGTCAGCAGTATACTGAAAGTCGCCACCACATTCGGAGTCAGCAATAGACCAAGTGACCCATCACCTCTCGGTTCAACAGTCAAGTATCACCAGGATCACTGGGGCGGGTGAGAACCCTTCTCGTAACTGCCTGGAGCACATAAATACTCGTTTATCGTAGGAGCGCCGCGACGTGCTTCTGTTTCCCGTTCCTGCTCTGGAAACAGACCATTGATGGCCTGTTTCCAGGGTCATCAATGGCTGGATGTTTGTCCTTGTATTATTTTGACCTAGTTAACTCCACAGCTTAGCAGCTTCATTTCTGATTACTTCCGATACTATTTATGGCGTAAATGAATTATTTTGTCTAACTACAGTAAACTGTATTTTATATATAGATTATTTTAATTAAAACAGAGAAAATACGAAATTATTTATTGCTGCTGTTGACGTCACAATAATAATAATAATAATAATAATTATAATAATAATAATAATAATTAATAATAATAATAATAATAATAATAATAATAATAATAATAATAATAATAAGAAGAAGAAGAAGAAGAAGAAGAAGAAGAAGAAGAAGAAGAAGAAGAAGAATCAATGAGTGACAAATATACTGGCAAATGCAAGGTCATTTCTTAATACTAATTCCCAATACTAAGACGAAAAAGCAAATCAAAATCAGTATTCCGTGCAGGTAAGCCGCTATATATATGAAGATATCTAATGCAGATGGCAAGGTAATGAGACGATAGCAGCCGACGACCGAGCGAGGACGATGGCCCAGAGTCTAACCCGCTGGTGAGCTGGGTAAGAGTAAGCTTGAGAAGAGTAACTCTTAGTTCCTCTTGAATAGGGTATTTCTCCGGTGTGATGTGGTGTTTACAGACCTGAGGAAGGTCTCTGAGCATTAAGGTCTAGGGACTGAGCAGTGGGGAGGACCCGGAGTGTCGAATCCCTTGAGTGTCATCCTCATTGGTCACTTTGCCTGGTGAGACTCATCTGTGGACCCTAATAAGGGCTCAAAGAAGAGGGAGGTGAAGTTATAGTATGGACAGATGCGTTGGCAGGTTAGTCATTGTGCTCACAGGTCTGGTGTAGGAAGCACCGACACCTCTCTTGAGGAATGTCTTGACCACAGAAGCAGACATTCCGTAAATTCCTTAATGTTACAGATTCCCATTCCAATCCCAACCCACTCCTACACTTCCAATCCCTCCCAACTCCTTTCTCGCCACTCTACTTCTTCCATCTCAACACTTCTATTCCAGCTTCCAAATTCCATCCCTCCAACCTTACTCTCTCCATCAACCTCACTTCATCTTGTCTAACCTTCCATCTAGTTTATTACAACCCTTTTCAGTCCATGTGGTAAAATCTTTTACTTTTCACTCTTCAACTTTCCTCCTTTAAGAGAAGACGCCGGAAAATTACTTTAGTAAGTTCATAAAACTAATAAAGACTATAAATTTTGCTAATGTTGCACCTATCAAAGGGAACAGTTAAGAAACTTCTAACATAAGTTTAGGTAATGCTGACCGCTTGCTGCACCTTGTGCAGGCCTTGTGTGCACGTCAATTGTGTCCGCGTTGCGTGCACATCAATTGCGTCCGCGTTGCGTGCACATCAATTGTGGCCGCGTTGCGTGCACATCAATTGCGTCCGCGTTGCGTGCACATCAATTGTGTCCGCGTTGTGTGCACATCAATTGTGTCCGCGTTGTGTGCACATCAATTGCGTCCGCGTTGCGTGCACATCAATTGCGTCCACATTGTGTGCAAGCCATATTGTCTTGGCAACAGACCCGATCTTAACGGCCAGCGATCCACAGGATGCCATAAAGTAATACCCTACTGTTT